>NC_046373.1:10423439-10504106 GCF_011125445.2 Fundulus heteroclitus | reverse complement strand
AAACCTGGCCTGACATGACTCCCTTTCTCATGGATGGAATGTAAATGCATCTGGCTAAACAGCACAAACTCTGGAAATCAATTAATATGATTTAACAGGTTGGATGAAGTTTGACTCCAGTAGTCATACCCACAAAAATTGTGTCTCGTTACAATCATTACAAAAACTAAAAGAAAATTATACAAGCTTCAATTTTCTGATTGTTTTACAAATAAAAACCTAAAACAGTTTCGGCTGGCATCCGTATTCAGCACCCCTTTACTGATTTAACCCTGAATTAAGTCCTGTTCAATCCATTGACTTCAAATTTCACCTACATGAACACAGACCACACGTGTGGTCAAGAAATACAGCTATTCTAAGAAGGCCTTAGAGGTGTGTTCGGAAACATTAAAGAACAAAAAGTATGTGGCACAAACTAGCACAAAACATTACCCCCAAACATACCCTCCCCATGGTGGTGGTAGCATCAGGCTATGGGGACACTGAATACAGAATATGTGCCAAGACTTGAAAATTTATGTTTACAGACGCTTTCCGTCCTATTTAAATGAGATTCATGCATTTTGCAAAGAACAATGGGCGAAAGGTTAATCACTTGATATACAAAGCCAAAGGAGACATGCCACCCCCCCCCCCCCCCCCCCAAGACTCACAGCAATAATTGTAGCAACATCAGCTGAATAATAATCCGATTGAAATACATAAGAATTTCGGTTTAAAAGAGCCAAAATGCTAAAAAGATGAAGGGGGGTGAATACTGTAGTTTTTACTTAAGTATTTGGAGAACATTTTTTAATTTGCACTTAAGTTGGATAACATTCCTGAAATAATAATGCTAATAATAATAATGCTAATAATAATGCTAATAATAATGCTAATAATAATGCTAATAATAATAATAATAATAATAATAATAATAATAATAATAATAATAATAATAATAATAATAATAATGATGAAACAAATAGATGAATAAAGTCTGATGCATCATCAGTTTAATTTGAACATGTTTGAAATGCCAAGAATATATCACTTCATTAGATAGAGCAAAACCATGTACATAAATACCTCGACATTTTGTTTGACCAAGTATTTTTGGCATGTTGACTTGGACATCTAAATAATTAATAATTATATTAAAAAAAAAACAAGTGTCGCTCATCATAGCTTCCTAGACAATGGTACATTTCCAATTCAGATTAAAATTAACAATGTCAGTATGGCCCTCTGGAACAGCAATATTGGCCTTCATTTATCTAAAAATACAATACAATATGGCAATAGCAGGCAAAATATAAAATGTAATCAATAGTTAGTTTTAGCATTTTTAAATATGATCATTCATCATCGAGATGGAATTTATCGGCCTTTTTTATTGGGGACACGATTTTGCTATTTTCACTGTGTTGTAAAATTACTGACATCTAGTGGTAAAACGAAGCCAGTGCATAAATAACTAAATACAAATCTACACTTCATAGTAAATGTATTCTTATTCACATAGACAATATATTTAATATATATAAATATATGAAGACATAGGAACACATGACTTCTATCATACACATTTTTTTATTGGGATTTATCCGTGAGAAACACAGACGGGTATACCATGCACGGAGCAGGAACTACATTTCCCAAGATGCTGCAGAATTCTTCCTCGCTCCTGCCATTCCAGTCACGTGACAGCAAACCATGGCTTCCTTCTCGTAGGAATACAGACTTACTGTTGACAACAAGACAATATTGAAGATTTTCACACTTACTTGCTCTCTTTTTTTGGATTCAAGATGCAGAAGATAAAGTCTCTCATGGCCAGACAGGTGAGGAAAACCATGGCACTCACACAAGGACTAACTGCAATGGCCGTTCTGTGTCTGACAGCTAGCCTAGCTAACTGGCTAATTTGACAGCTCATCGTGGGTCATTTAATAGGCTCAGTGAGACGCAATAAGCGAAGTGTTTTCACCTAGTTACATGCAGGCTTAGCTGTATTCGTGTTTCACAAAGATGACAGTCTGCTGTGGAGGAACACCGACGTCCACGCCGCACACAGATCCACCTGCACACAACACCTGGCCCCAACAACAATGGATCCTGGGCGGTTAGGGAAGTTCTCGGTTTGCACGAGCAGTGATGTTAGAGCAATTTCTGGGACACAACAGAACATATCGCTGTTTGTAATCTGCACCGTCAGTTCCACTTTTTGTATGTGTGTGCGCGCTGTAGTTTTCTAATGCTAGTCGTGTCAGAAGGGGGTTAGCAGGTGGCACGAAGAGGGAAAAAAATAATAATTAAAGGGTTTATGTGTTGTTGTTTTTTTTTTTACAGGGCCTCAAAAGCCCCCAGGAGAGCATGGCTGATCTGAGTCCTGTGGAGAACCTGAGGATCCCCAGTTCGGTAAGCTTCGTGTGAAGTAATATGGCTCGTCTAGTCTTAGTTGTGCTTCCAGCAGACTTACGAAACCATCTGCATTGTTTTTTTTATTTTTTTTATTGTCGCTTAATACATTCATACATGTCCTGAAAGTCTTGCTGTCTTTAGCATAAATCCATTCCAGTTACTTGAAACAAAGGTTCTGTCAAATTGTCATTTATTACCTTTAATATTGTTCGATGACAAATACAGGACCTTGCAAAAAAAAAAAAAAAAAAAAAAGTGTATGCATTGAATAGCAACAAAGCACTTACGGTAGATGCATCTTATCAGGACTTGGAGTAATCTTGTAAGTAAACTTGAAGAGAGCAGTGAAATTAAAGGAAAGCAACCTTTGCATCCTGAACATTTATAATAAATAAGAATCATCGGAACAACGGTTGTGCATTTGTATTCGTTCCCACTCAGTAGAGCCCCAGTGGTTACAGCTTTTTGTGTTATGTCCCTGATAGCGGCACACATCTAGAGTCAAACATTTGTGCTCTTTGCAAAGTCACTCATAAGGAGAGAATGTGTAGACGCCAGTTTTCAAAGTCTTGGAAAACCTAATAAATGAAATTGGTCTACTCTAGTCTTTGACTGGGCCTTTCTAAAACATAAATCTAACTCTAATTCAAGCGCTATGTTCGTCTCTGTTAATCTGCTGTGTGCTGATCCACCAGCCCATTTTGCAGCCCCTAACAGGTTTTTCCTCCAGGATTGGTCTGTATTTAGCATCCATCTCCCCTTTTGCTTGCTGAAGGAAAAGCATGACCACAGCATGATGCCGCCCTTTCCGTTTCTCACAATTTGGATGGCTCAGGATAATGTGTAGTGTTTTTTTTTTTTTTTTTTTCCCGGCACACGAATCGTTTTGCATGTTGGGCCAAAAAGCTTGATTTTTTTTTGTTATCTTATCAGAGCAACTTATAAAATACATAGCGATATAAGGTTGAAACATAAAAAAAAGTGGCAAACATCAAGCTGTGTGGATGTTTTTGCAAGGCATTGTGCTTACAGTAAAAAAACTTTCCATGTAGGCCTAGTTCATATATTTCCCCTTGGGGGACTTCCTCCTTAGCAAAAAGGCAAACAACATTTCTGTTGTGTATATACACATTTCAGTGTTGAGTAACAACAATTACTTACCTTCCTCAATAAAACCGTGCATTTGAAACAAAGTTGCCTAAATCGTTATTCAGTATCACGTCCAGGAAGGCGAGTCCCAGCGTTAAGGTTTATGACAATTAAAGCTTGCCAGCCAAAACTAAAAAAAAGGTGGAATGAATGCACGAGCTTTGCACAAGATTTAACATTATATCCAGCGTGCTAATGCGATGTAAATTCTGCTTTTGCAATTGCGTTTCAACATTTTGCCAAGTAGGCATTAAAAGGCTCTCAGTCATGCTCTGTCACCGGAAACATTTCTCATTTGCCAGCTTCGTCACACGCCAGCAGAGCAAAACTTCACACTGGCTCTTCATAATGTACAGTTGCTTAAAAACACCTCAATGCACTGCCAGCCCTTGGCTACGTTTGCCTTTTGGCATTTTATAGTAATTACCTTCTTAGTAATGTGACTGAGTTCAATCAGGAAGCTGACAAAAACAATTCGTTGCCACAAATCAGTCCGGGTGATTGGAGTAGACGTTTAATTTCTTTCCCCCTTCCCAGCTTAAAGCTTTCATGGCTGCTGGTGTTTAGCTTGTGAACACAGTTTGTCCTGAACGCTCGTACCTGATTTTCTTTCACTTGTGTTTATTTCAGGTAGCGTTACACACGTCAGTATTTGCTGTGAAGATACGATCTATGTAGGAAGTGCTCTCTTTGTCAGTTCAGCTGTGGGGTTTGGGAAAGCTGGAGTTATGAAACGCTCATATTCAGACATTTTCTCATTGTCATTTTAACAATTAGAGGAATTTTCTTTTTAAGTTTTGTATATATAATATGGATTTGTTGGTGCTGCTGCTGCCTCAGTGAAAGCAAGACAAGTGGTATTTTGTTGTTTGGCTGTAATCAAGGCCACAATAAAGCAGAGGATAGTTTCTGGAGATATATTTCTTTCTTTTTTATTAGATGCTTTTAGGTGGCTTGGCCAAACTGGATATAGAGTAACCAAACGGCGCTTCTAGTATGGATGTTATCGCACCTGCTCTGTTTGGCTTTTGGAGTTCTGAAGCAGCGTAATGAGCAAAAAAATAAATGACGGCCGGCATTTTGTATCATTGTGCATCCAGAGCACATTGATCTATACTGCTTGAGATCAGATAAATAAGATCTTAAAGGAGTAATAAGTGAAATGTCATTATTTTTGATTATTTATTGAAAAATAGTTTTGTGAAGAACTAAAGGCAACTTTTTAGATGGACTATGGTCAAACGTCACACACCATCTCTCTATGTTGTTGTCCAGTCTCTCGTTTACATAGCCGGAATGGCCGCGTGTGCGCGTACGTGAACAGCTGCCACTCAGGGCTGACCCAGACCCTGCCCATAAAAGGCCTTCGCCAAGCACAAAATGGCGGAGAGCAAACCCATCGGATCAAACTGTTCTCTTGCTAACAGCGTGATAAAATTATGAGTTACTTACTTCTTCACTAGACATATTCCTCTCTAAGGTGATGCTGGGTTACTGTTTTTTTATCGTTTGCAAATGGGCACATATGAGCCCATGGGTGAGAAAGGGAAATGTTTGCTGGAGCAGAAATAGAGAAAGGCGGGGCTTGATACACGTCTTGTTTTGGTCTACAGACCGTGCTCAAGCTCCACCTAGTGGTGGAAATCGCTTATTTCCCTTTAAAGACAAAAACAAACGTATTATTTTAAAGAAGCAATAAGTAATACTGACACCTAGTTTTGCAAATCAGAACAACACAGCCATTTCTAGAGGCAACACCTGCCATTAAGGGTATGCAGTGACTGATAATGAGTCTTTCACATCGCTGTGGGGGATATTGTGGTCCAGTCTTCTTTGCAGAATTGTTTCAAGGACAACGCCATTGTAATGTTTAAGGTCATGTCGCTACATCTCAGGTTAAGTTGTTTCCTCTTGTTAGTCCCCTGAATATTTTCCTTAAAGTCTCAACCAGACGTCTTTTGGTAGTTGTTAGACAGGCTTTTGTCTTCTTTTTATCCAGCTGTGAGTTTGGCCTTAGAACTCCCGTCCTCTCTATTTCCGCCCGCTCTCTCTCTTGTCGTTGGATCATGAACACTAGCCTTAAGGTCTGCAGTGCTTTAAATGTTTTTCTGGGTTCTTTGTGACCTCTTGGATGAGTTATCGATGGGCTCTTGGAGTCATTTTCTTACTGCGTCCGGAGCCGATTTCTGGAAGAGGTTCACCACCCTTCCATGTTTTCGCCATTCGGGGATAATGCATCTCACTTTGATTCACTGGAGTTCCAAAGCCTAACTCCAAATTTACACTGTGCCCGGGTCCGCTTCGCCTCGCCAACCATTCGGTCCTAATTTACATTGAAGATCTCCACTCCGCCGCAGAACCTTGAGGTGCTCCGAGAAGCAGCAATAAAAGCCAGGCATAAATGAAAGTTAACGCAGCTGAAACTGCTTCACTTTTTGTCTTTTTTTGCATCCACACTGAGTGCAGAGAAGTTATATTTGCTGCTTATTTTGTTGCATTTAATGCTTAAGTCAATGTACTTGAACTAGTAATCAGATTTGGGTTTTCACATAGGCACAGTTTGGTTTGGATAGCTTTCCCCTTAAAAAGTGAACTCAAAATTTAAAAACTGCATTTTGATCAGGTTATGCTGGTCCAAAATTAACATTTGTTTGGTTATCTGCAACATTTTAATCAAAAAGAAAATCTAATCTGGGAAGCAAATTCTTCCTCTCAGCACCGTGTGGCTGTTCGCCGTGCTCTGCTCACTGCAAACATCCTCCTCATGCGTGTTCAACCAAAACAAAACAAAAAAAGCATCATTGTTTGACGGTCATTATGACTTCACTTAGTTTAACGCCTGATGCATGAGCTTACACCAAAATGATCCGGCTCCGCACAAAGCCGTAGTCGTTCCTGTACGCTAGTGAATAATCCATTACTGCTGTCACACCGTGGAAGACTGTGACCTAACATGCCGCTGTGCGCAGTGGAGTGAGACCATTGTGCTTGATTACTTTTTTTTTTTTTTTTTACATGTTACTATAGTACTGAAACTGGAGCCTGTCACACATTTCCAACCATTTTATTTGTGATTCGAATCATTTATCATTCTCCAGGAGCTGACAGCTGCATGTGGCGAACTGTGAGTCGGAGAAGTCACGGAGCCCATGATTGATAGATGATGCTGTTGAGTCACTGTTAGGATTTGATAGACAGTCATGCACCTTGAGTGTGGTTTACAGTATTTTAAACTGAAGTTACTGTTGTTACAGCACCTTTCAAAAGTGTTCATGGCTTTTTTAACCTATCATGGTACATTCCAACCTATTTTTTTCTCTATTATGTGATGGATCTGCACAACATAGTCTAAGTTAATAAGGTAAAATGAAACAAAATTGTTTATATCAATCAAATAATTAATTTATATATATATATATATATATATATATATATATATATATATATATATATATATATATATATATATATATATATATATATATATATATAACACTGCGCAAGTGTTTGATTTTGACAGATTTCACCTCTTACCTCTCTTCTAATTGTTACAAAGAATGTGAATTTTTGGACTGTAATTGACATATTTAGTGAGAAAGCATATAGGAAGGATTGTTGATGCTCTGGTTCATATATTGTGTGATGCACTGGCACGCCGAAGAGGAATTTCTATGTCTAACTCCTTTCTATATCTTTTCATCGAGCTGCTAAGAACCTGTTCTGTTGTTTTCTCTGCAGTAACCAGTAACCACCAGCAGGGGTCACCCTTTATACGTCCACTACACATTGATAACAAGACATTTGGGGCACAGAAAGAAACCATTCATTTGCCCATATTAAGCACATCATCTGTTCAATGTATTTTACTACCGTTTAAAAGATTAAGCTAACATAATCCACGTCTGCCATGATGGAAATGAAAATTTTCCGAAGTTAAAGGAAAACACACACGTCACATTAGGAGGAAGATGTGTTTACAGAGAACAAACATATCATCTCAGATAATGCGTGATTATGCATTCAAGACCCAGCCCGGCCACTGACGCAGGCAATAAAATGACAACATAGCCGGACGGCGTTGGAGCCTCTCAGTCAGTGAGCGCTAAATGAAACGTATGATAATCAGTTGCGTCCAAGCAAGACTTTAACATTGTTATCCTTTGAGTCAGCAGCGGCGCGCTGGTTAGGGCCCCTGTCTGAGCCGTCTGCCGTCTCTGTAGCCGGCGAGAAGATCAACCCAGTGAGGATCAGCGGTGATTTCGCCGAGCTGAATTTGTTTTGACTGCTCTTGCATTTTTCCTCTCTAGGTGCGCCTTTTGTCTGTCCTCGCTTTTGTTGTTAATGGGGCCCTTCTTGTTTTTCTGTCCCCGTTCATCCATTCAGCGCTCTCCACAAACGTCTGCTTTGATTCTCTCGTAAAGCCCATGAAGCATCCTGCGCTTAGGATGCAAATAATTTCCAGTTTCTGCAATGAAATGACACGTTCATTCATTTGCAGAAAGGGGGGGAGGGGGTCTGATGGAGAATGATGGTTTGTTTGTCTCTCATGCTTTAGTGTGAAATTTGATCAAAGCATCCCAGCGGGATCGCCGGCCGCACAGGGGTTGCCTGTTTTGTGTTGTTTCTGCACTGTGCAGAGGCGAAGGTAGGGAGTTGTTTAACTCGGCGTAGTCCCGTGATGAGTCACTCTCTCAGAGGTGTTTCAAGTTTTGCAGCTGTAAGACTAAAAGGAGGGGGGGGGGGGAAGCAGGGGTCACACAGCAGAAGTTAATTTCCCCAACTAAACAGGGAGTAACTTCACAGGAGACACACACACACACACCGTCCTTCTCTCACTCCTCTTCCACTTTACCTTTTGCAGTGAGTGACTCATCCACCCCCCCAATCCCCCCCTCTTTTACACTTTTTCTCTCTCCTTTGAGCTGATTTTTTTCTTTTCCCACCCACCCTTTTGCTGCCGTAGCGTATTCTCCCCCGCCTCTCTCCTAACTCTCCTTTCCCATCTCGAGCTCTCACCCTGAGGATCCGGTCCGCTCCTTTTTACCTGATTCAAAAACACGGCAAAATGCTCCTGCACACACAACAATAAGCAATCTGGTGGTTCACTTTAATCCTCCTATTTTTTTTTTTTTTTTTTTTTTGCCCTGTATAAGAAAATCTATTTATAGCAGACTAACAGGGACTCTGTGGGTGGAAAATGGAGAATTGGATGAGGCTATATATATATATATATATATATATATATATATATATATATATATATATATATATATATATATATATATATATATATATATTGCAGTGGATAATAAAATTACACGCAGCAGCATCTCAACGTCGAAATGTCAACCAGACTGAAGCAGATTTAGATGCTCGGGAGCCCTTTTGATGCTTGCTTGTTGTTGATAACAAATATTTGTGGCTGAGCAGCTGCTTCACGCAAATTCATTGCATTCATTTGGCGCGTCGATTGAGTTTCTCCTGCATTTACATACTTCCAAGTACTTTTAACCCCCACGACCTGTTTATTGTGCTGGTGCATGTTAATGTTCTGGTAAGCTGAACATTATGCTCAAGGTTATAATAATAAAAAAAAAATAATAATAAAAAAAAGCTTCCTCCCACTTAATATAAAAGTGCCTCGCAAAAGTGTTGATATAACTTGACCTTTTCTATGTTATAACCTTGAAGGTTCAGTGTATTTTATTGTCACTTTATGTGTAGACCTTTTACAAAGTAGCGCATGACCGGTAACTGGAAGAAATTACATTTTTATTTTTTTTTATTTTTTTTTTTACAAATTTAAAAATATGAAAAGTCTGGCCCCTTTAATCGAATACCTGTTGATAAAATCCAATGGTAACAACTGTCTTCCGAAGACCCCAGTATGTGATTTTGATAGATGGTAGATGACGCCATCATCTAATTTACATATTTGTTCATACAGCTGTGAACCAGGCTGTTGGAATAAGAAGCTTTTTTCAAAGACTAAGAGTTATTAAAAACAGTGATTTAAATGTGTTTGGAACTACACATGACCTAAATGCGCCTGTTCAGGGAAAGCCTTAGCGGTTCACCTTCCAGCAGGACAGCAACCTGCACCAGAAAGGTTTAGATCAAAGCGGATTCATGCGTTAGAATGGCCCAGTCAAAGTCCGGACCTAAATCCTACTGTTAATTTGTTACCTGAGATGCTCCCCACCCACGCTGACCAAGCTTGAGCTGTTTTCTCCGTTCTTGGACGAGGTCGAGATGTGGCTCCGAAGGTTTGCAGTTCTACTGCCAAAAAAAAAAAAAAAAAAAAGGGTGGCTCTTCAGAGTATTGACTCTGTGGGATACAAATACACAAGACATTTTCACCAACAAGAATAACAAACTGGACTGAGCTGCATGGTTTTGACTCTGGGATCGAACTTTGAATCTGAACTGAATGAACTACATGTTTTTGTATTTAAATCAGATTTTTTTTTTGTAAAGTCCAATAAAATTCCTCTGCAAGGCCCCGAGTAAAGCATACAAGAAGTCATAATCTCATACGTCATGTTCTAACATAACCGTCCACTGCAGGCCTTCAGCACAAATATTCCTGCTAGTATCACTGGTGGTAGAAACTTCTGATACGTTCCCAGAGCTCAGATGAAATCATGAGGGCGTGACTTTGCGTCTTTGCTCTACTTTTCACCCTTTTCTGCCCTTGTGAAAGGCAACTCTACTTCTCCTCCATCGCCGTCGTATCGACATGTGACCGCATCTCAGCTCATTAGGGCGAGGACGTGCGCTCAAGGCTCCATTCTTCTAAAAGAGCAGCTGCAGCAATAAGGCTCGACGGATGCACAGCGCGTTAATCAATAAGGGTCTGCTGGTTCCCAGAGATTCGCAGGAGGGAGATTCTTTCCGCCCCTCGTTTGTCCTTGACATTTGACCAGCACAACAGACTCCACGCTCCTGTCGTTACTCCTTCACTGCAAAAAGGGAACTATAAAATAAGTAAAAATGTCTTGAAATGAGTGTATTTTTTCCTTGATTTGAGCAGGTAGATAAGACTATTTGCCAATAGAATGAGATTTTTGCACTTAAAACAGGAACAATTCATCTCTAAAATAACATAATTAGACACCCTGCACTTAAAATAAGACGATAGAGATGAATTGTTCCTATTTTAAGTGAAAAAAATCTTATTTCATTGGCAAATAGTCTTATTTACCTGCTCTAATCAAGGAAAAATACAATGATTTCAAGAAAATTTCACTTACTTTTAGTTCTGTTTTTGCAGTGTTGCAGCTTGTGTTCTGTTATTCTAGCGTCTTCGTACCTTTTTGTTCTCCTTCACTTCCTCCCAAACGTTTTTCCTCACTATACCTACCTTATTTTTAGTGTTCTTCCACGTGTTAAGCTCACTGCTTTTGCTACATCCCCCGCCCCCATATTTTAAAATGCACAAGTACAAGCATCGGAAAGGCTTTATGTGAAGTGCATCTTTTAAAGCTCTCTTCCTCCCTGTGCCCGTCTCTCCATACGTCCTGCAGGAGGAGATGCGGGAGCTGAGGCAGCAGCCCATCGACCCCCAGGCCGAGCAGGAAATCATCGACAGCATCGAGGAGGTCTACTTCTCCAACGACTCCTTCGACATGGTGCGGCACGAACTGGAGGTCAGTCGCGCCGGGATTGTGTAAACAAGTCCCACTCTCTACAGAACGATGAGACAGCCCCCCCCCCCATTTTAGGATAACGATTGCATCAAAGCTCGCCACATTTCACCGACTTTAATAACGGCGCCATTGCATATCAAATGGGAATAAATATGCTGTGCTGCTGCTCATTGAGCCCCGTCTGACTGGCAGGAGTAAAGCTCTTTCTTACCTGAGCTGCTGTCTCTTTACGCTCTTAGTGAGCCGCGTGCACATCACCGTGGTCCGGATTGATGGATTGCATCCACGCAACACAAGAAAGGTGTGAAATCTCATTAGATTTATCTTGGTATTGCTACACCATCCGAAATGAGACTTTCAGTCAAGAGGAAAGTAATTACCTCTCACGCTTTGGGCCATGGATTCGTAATATCTCCTTTTCTCTAGCAAAGTTTGTTTGCTGCTTACCAAAATAAGATCAACCACCATCGACTAATCTGATTTATGATCTGACGACGCGCGCTTACTGCGCAAACCGATCTTTAAAAGGAAAAAAGGAACAATCAGATTTACCTTTAGTCACAGTAGCTAAAAGAGCTAAAGGTCTTTGAAATGCGTAGTGAGATATCTTTCAGAAATTAGAGAAGATTACGTCTTTCGAGATAAAATCCCTGCTGTGACCCTGAGCCGGAAAAAAAAATATATAGTTGTAGTAAGACAGTCTTTAAAAATAAATAAATAAAACCTTGGCTTACATGGTGGGGGATGAGCATGATGCTGCGGGGGATGCTTTTTGTCAGCAGGATAACAACCCTAAACATGCCAATTTAAACTTTGTCTATAATAGAACAATTGATTATAGTTAAAAAAAAGAAAAAGAGAACACACATGAATCCAAGACATAAATAAAAATTATTAGTTAAGAAAAAGATAAAGGTAATGTGGAAATAGAAATAGTCAAGATATCAGGCTCTGTTTATTTGAAAAGCCAAGCAGTAAAGGTGGATGTCCTAAAAGGCATAAAACATTCTAAGCAGCTTTTATATTAATCTGTAGGTTATTGCAAAATTTTGTGGTGCCAACAACCTCTACTTTTCTGGTTGGACCTGGAAACATCTAGAGCAAACAAATTTCTATATTGGGCCACTTTGGTATCATGAAGTTATTTAAAGGGCCTGTTGCACGTGTATTGATGATACTTTTGATTTCAGAATTTTATTTCAGTTCACATAATAATATAAAAAAAACTGCAGTAACATAAAGGTAACACCCTTAGGCCCAGTTTATACAGCTTATCTGCAAGAAGAAATTGATATTGGGGTGAGTTACACTTTAAACTCTCATCATTCTGCATCACTTTTTCTCTTTTTGGAAATTTCTGGGTTGTTTTAATGTGTTGCGGGAAAACTGACTTCTAGTGGCAGGATGCTGTTACTACACAGTTAAAAAAAAATCACCATTCGCTGCAGGAGACAGTTTTAGTCACTTTATACAATTTAAAAGGAAAAAATCATCTACTTTATGACATGATATTCCTTTTTTTGGTCTTGGGGGCCGGATTAATTGCCTTGATGGGCTGGATTCGTACGGGCCTTGAGTTTGACACGTGGTCGATAGCATCTGAAAATTCAGTGGTTCACATCCAAGCTTTTTCATGTACAAAAACAGTGAGTCAGAAAACTAACACTGCAAATCACCATGAACACAATCGCTGCAGTGAAACATGGTGGTGGCAGCGTCATGCCGTGGGGATGCTTATTTTTTTCATCAGGGAGACAGAGGCTGGTTAGAGTTGATGTGAAAGTAAATGGAGCTAAATACAAAGCAAACCTGAAAAAAATAAACAAGAGTTTGAGGCTAGATAAGATTTGTTTGCTGTTTATCAAATGTGATCTTCCACCACCCTGTCTAATCTTACACATTGTATTTACTGACCTTTTGTATTTTGTGAGCTAGCTATAGTTGTGTGGGCTGAAAATGTATTTTAAATGCATGATCAGATCTATAACAAAGATATATGAAGACTTTTAGGAGGGTAGATTACCTCTTTCAGGGTAGATAAAATCCCCTCCTGGTTAAATGCTCATCTGGGTTATCGGCTTCATGCAGCCATTCAAATGCGGAGAGGGGTTTTAAAAGCAGACACAATGGCCTTGGCTGTGTTGGAGGATGTGGTCTAAACTTTCATCACGATTTGATGCTTGTCTGTGTTTCCTGTGATTGTAGAAGCTCCCACCTGAGCTGAACCTGCAGGAGCTGGAAGATTACAGAGACAAACTGAAGAAACAGCAGGCAGCAGTAAGTATCTGCTGGCTTTCTCTGTCACATTCAGAAACGCACACAGGCAGGTATGCCAGCAAAGGTTGGAAGACTTTTACATTACTATTGTTGTAATTTATCCATTTTAATGTTGTACGGCGTTTTTTTTTTTTTGGCCTTGCAGAGGTTAGAGGTGCATAGAAGTAGGGAGACGCGATCTTGGACAAACAGAAAGAAATAGAAGAATATATACACTGAGAGAAAGAAGAGGCTTTCATTCAGACTGGACGGAGTCCCAGATTTATCTTTCTTCCAATGGGGATTTTAATTTGTTTCTTCTGTCATATGTTCAGAAATGCTAGTGAAGATTGAACTCAGAAATCTGAAAGTTTAACAAGAAATTAAACACCAATTATATAGTCTATTTAACCCACTTGGATATAAAAATAGATTGCAGAAAATTATGATTTTTAACATTCTTAAACAGATCCAGCGGTTTACTGTCACAGTCACTTAGTTCACCAGCAGCACCAGTGATCTGTAGTCACCATAAAAATCATTATTGAATTAGAAGGAGTTGGAGAGCATGATTCTAGTGACTTTTTATGTACAATTATTTGAGTTTGCTTTATGGTACAATAATGGGAAAGGTAGATTTCTTTTTATTACTTTCTTCAAAGTCATACATCTACAAACACAGAGGTTACTATGCTTTTAATCAATTTGGGTAAACCCAAATGATGATGTCATGGCTTTGTAAGCGTCTAAAACGGTACATTCAGAATATTTGATTGAAGTGGTGGCACACAGGTGGAGACATGTTAAGGCGTCATTTCAAACTAACTTCTGTATGACACCGTGGAAGATAATCGTGGATCTCCACCAGTCTGGTCCAGTAGTTCAAGCAATGTCATGTCCTGTCATCATACTGTCCCAGGAGGAGAAGAGAAACTCAGGGAGTTAGGAGTGTTCTGCCAACATTGCACAAATGCCAACATTGCAAAAATTAGTGAATCAGAATCAGAAATACTTTAATAATCCCAGAGGGAAATTATTTTCGTTACACGCTCCAGATATACAAACAACACATAGATAGATAGATAGATAGATAGATAGATAGATAGATAGATAGATAGAAGTGCTTTCTATCAGCCATGCTTTTTATTGACTAGACCAGCGGCTACTGACGTCATTACGCTCTTGTGCGTGCAATGTGTTGTTCATGTCCGGCATGGAAAATCGGCCACTCATCCACTCTCTGTGTCACAGTGATGCGTTTAGGTACTGAAACATGGTACCGTTTTGATTTTACGAAAATCAGTATTTGGTCGTACCTGACCCAGTTATACTAGTTCTCTCTGGAGCAATGGGTAAGCAATCCAGCTAACTAATGCAAGAGGCTTGTGGAAGGATCCCCCAAAACATTTGACTCAAGTCATATACTTTAGAAGGCATTTTTATCAAATACTAAGGAAATGTATGCAAACTTCTGAAAAGCGAAAATAAATTGTCTCTCTCGTTAATTTTGGCATTTAACACCAATATAATTGTGCCAATCCTAACAGATCTAATTAATGTTAGACAGTCAGTATTTCTTTTTATGCAGTGTATATAAATATCTCTTTTAAACTATGTTGAGGTCATTTATATGTAAAAACAAAGAGGAACAATGTTTTTTAGGTAGTCTTGTTTAGACACTATAAAGAAACTGAGCGAAACCCCTCAAAAAACATGAAAATAACAAATGTCCAGAGGGCTTTAGTCCTCCGAAGCCTTAGCTGACTTCACCTTAAAGTTCATTTTTAATACTCTGGAAAGCTGAAGTAATAAAAACTGCTCCCAGCTCCTCACTCTGCCTTCGACTGCTGCCGTTCATTTTGAAATTCCGAAATAATCAAACATTCGAAGGAAAGAGCTCCCTAAAAGCTCTTTTTTTTATTTTGATGAAAGATTTGGATATGCTTTTGCGGCATCATCTCAAATCAACCGCTGCCTTCTAAAATGTTTCTCTTTATACCCCACGGGGGTCTTCCACACCTGTCCACAGCCAGAAGTGCCTTGTTAGATGTACTTAGCTTTTAAGGTTCTAAAAACACGATCGTCTCCTACAAAGAGGGGTGTGGGGAGGAATAAATGGCATATCCTGGTTTGCACTCAGTATAAATGTACCTCTTTGTTTCTTTAGTTTTGTAGCTGCGTCCCATGACAGTCGTGTCTGGTTTTCCTTCCTCAGAAGGGTCTTTTTCATGAAACCCATTATACACAGGTCAGCTAGCGACTCCCAGTTTCACAAAGCTAGCCTGTCAGACATTTATTTATAGAAGCATGTTGAAGAGTCGCTCCTTTGCAATCCGATGTAGACATTCCCCACCTGTCCCAAAGCTTTTAAACTTGTCTTCCTTATTTGTCTCATTGTAGCAGTTTCTTTTTGTTTGGATGCCACATGTATTCACCTTATTTCCTTTGTTTTTTTTGTGCAAGCCACTCCGCCTACGCTGTGTTAAGTTTTTTGGCAGCAGTCTGCTCTGCTAGCTGTTTAGATGGCAGGATGCTCCAGACATTTTGCCCTGTGGCATGGAGAAACGTGCACAGTAGCCTAGTGTAAGCATCTACCAGCCCTGTTCCATCTTTCCTGTCTGAAATGGAGAGGAAGGTCTCCGTCTATGGTTCATCAGACATCTTGTAAGCTGTAGTAACTGGTCCGAGATTGTGTCCGGCAGAACATCTACAGGTAATTTTTGGTTGTTTTAGTCTTGGGTGTACATGAGGTCTCAACTTGTTTAATTCTTTCATGTATCATGAAATGTGAAAGAGATGCATTGCTTTGCCATTTTATCGGCCGGTGATTATTTTGGATAGCCTTTTAGAAAGTCCAGTGAAAATCAGCATTTTCTTGACATGTTGTACTGTAAGGTACTTTTGTTGTCATTTGATGTTATACAGCATCCTCTACTTTTCTTGACGCCTTTAGTAAAGATTTGCAGAAAGCCTTAAAATGGGGTTTTCTTATATTGCATCACAAAATGAAGAATTCAGAAAAACATTTATTTTGAGGACACTCATTCAAATGAACGAATGTGACCTAAGAGTCTAATTTCTTTTGTTTACACTCTTCAAAATGGGTAAGACAAGAGATCATGCTAACAAGATAAGTCAGCGGTGCTTTGATCTTTATATGCAAGACATGGCCATATTAAAATGCAGACCCGTTCAATAAACTAGGATATTATTGAAAGGCTCATTTATTTCAGTAACTCGATTCACAAAGTGAAACCCATCATATAGATTAATTACACACAGACTTTTGTTTTCAAGTTTTTATGTGAATTTAAATGATTTTCTGTTAACAGCTAACTGAAAAACATGACATTATTTTCTTAGAAGTTTAAAATATTGCGTCAGACAGAAGAAAACAAACTTTTAATACAGAAATGTGGTCCTTATAGAAAATATGTTTAATACCTGCTTATAGGTTCATTTTAAAAGGTGCTTTTTATCTTTATAAATGAGCCTCATCTGAACACATATTCTAATTTGTGGTCAATATTTACAGCCGGACCAAAATAAATAAAACGTTTTAAGACTACTAGAAGTGTGACAAGCAAGGCTGGACAGAGACCCATGACTATCATGCTGCAATGAACATTGTGAGAAAGCTTAAGGAGGTTAAAGGAGTTTCTCTGAGGCTTATTGTCAGAGAATGGCAGCAAATAATGTCCTTTTGTGCTACCAAGTATTCATGACAACCTTTCGCTGTTTGGGTGGAATAGAATGAAATAGGTGTATAAGTCCTACCATCACGAATGTAAAGGTGTTGAGTTTTCTGAACCCTGCTGGGACTTTAACCATGACTATGTGCTTTGGTCTGGTGAGACTGACTCGGAGCAGTCCAGGGGTTCTATATTTGAAATGGGGGTAAAATAGGGGACATGGGTTGTTTCTCCATATTTTAGGTACACTTGAGGATCTGTGATTTTGTTTTGACTGTTTCTCTTCCAATGGTCCTGGGTTTCTTGTCAGAGGCTTGATTTTAAGGCTTCCTGCATATCTTAAACCAGAGGTGACATTGTGTGATTAGCTCTGTACTTTTTTTTATATTAAAGAGAGTTCAAACTTAAATCATAATGGGTGCATGGTATTTTTAAACAAGAAGTTTTGTTCTTTATCTACAGAAGAGTTTCTGTGCTGAAATAAGCTTATTAAAAAAAGGGCGTTTAGCATCAGAAAAGCAGCTCAGCAGGAGTTCCAGCAAGTCTGTGATTGATTTCATGCTCTGATTTGGTTCTGTATGGAGAGCTGTAGGACTTGTTTGGCACTACAAACAATCGCGTGCTCTGCTGATGAGATACGGGATAAAGTCAGAGTTATGCTAATGGAGCCGGCTTAGGGAGACTGCTGAATTTCATATTTTCGGCAGAGTTTAGTCAGCGGTGTGCAGCAAGAAGAAATAATAAAGGAAAGAAATATCAAAATGTTCGTGTAGCCTGCAAATATGAAATGATGTTGGGCGAATTGTGCATGTGCGCTGTGGTTCATCAAACTAATGGTGTCCCCCTGCAGCCAGCTTTGAACAGGCCACATTCCCTCTGAGGAAGCGATAATGATACTTTTAGACTCTCAGCATAGGGGCTGCCCTGGGACGGCCTTTTTTTCCCCCTGGTAGCTGATGTGGAGAGCCCTCCTCGTGCTGCGCCTGCATCTCTGTGGCTGTAGAGTTTCTCTGCCATGTCAACCACATGTATTTATAGCTCTGCATCCCATTTTCTCTTCGCTCCCGCTGTGTGAGAAGATCGGCGAATACGACTAACGCGTCGACTAATTTTAGCTTTTAAAAACCTCTCCGTGTCAATCCTCTGCCGGCGGAGAACAACTTTTGCAGTGAAGAGAGCTTTGAAAGTCATGTAGCATATCTGTGAGGTGGAAAGGAAATACACAGCTGGTCATAAAAACTCTCCCGGGTTTTTTTGCAATCCATTTTCCAAATGTGCAACGAGTATGGCACAAATGCAAACCTACCGAGGCACGGCTGTCCACCTAAGACGAAATGCCTGGCAGGCTGAGCATCCATCGGCCAAGAAGCCCATGGGAACTCTGGAAGACCTGCAGAGATCCACAGCTCGGGTGGGAGAATCTGTCAACAGGACAATTAGCCATCTTTCCTAAAAACCTCAGAAAGGAAATAAAGCCGTAGAAAGTCGTGTTTGCGGTTTGCCACAGGCAAACAAACGGGCAGGTAAGGGTCACTGCCAGCATGTGAGGGGAGGTTTGGCTTCTACGCAAAATGTCATGTTTAGCATATGAAACATGGTGGTGGCCACATCCTGCTGTAGGAATGTTTGTTTTTTATTTCTTCAGTAGGGACAGGGAAGCCATTCAGAGTTCACGGGAAGAAAATGGGTGAAACAAGATTCAGGGCAACTTTGGCAGAAAAAGCTTTAAGGAGCTTCAAGTCTTGAGACTCTGGTGGAGGTTCATCTTGCAGCAGGACAACCACCCTAAGCATACAGCTGGAGCTAATCCATGTGTTAAAAGGGTCTAGTCAAAGTCATGAAATACAATTTTTAAAACTCTGCGTCAAAAAGAGTATTCACATATGCTTGATGTCAGTTTAACTGAGTTTGAGCCATTTTTCAAACAAGAATGGTCAAAACTTTACGTTTCTAGATGCTTGTGAACACAGTCCAAACGATGTGTAGAAAGCAGCTGTAATTGCAGCAAAATGTGGTTCTAGATTTACTAAGAGGCGCTGAATACAAGTGCATCCCATAATTTGTCTTTCTTTTTTATCCACAGTTAGGCACTGCTTTGTGCTGATCTATCTCATAGACATAGAGTCTCAATAAAATACAATAAGGTTTGTGATCTCATTGTGTATGTATATGGTTTAATAGCAGCAGAGCCCCTGTTATATCTCACCACCCAGTCGCCCAGTTTCTGCTTAAACAATGTTTCATTTACTTTTTGCATTCCCAGTCCAGTTAGAAGAACAGCTGTCTTTAAGGGAATTTGGGAACTGGCAGTAATGGGTTCTGTCGTTCTGATCAGCTTCCTTAGTTAGTGATGCTTATGCAATCGTTGCCTGAACCTTGCCCAGCCGCCTCCGTACGCTTAAATTTAGGGTGGAACGATGATGTGCTGCCGCGGAGCGAAAAGTACGAGCGAGCGAGAATGAACCTTGAAAGATTACGTCATCGCATGATGAAAATAGACCCACACAGACGACAGGCTTCAGAGTAAGGACAAGTATTATTTTAGCACCGTACATCTAAAAGTCTCGACACCTAATTTCAAGTCGTCATGTCTGTGCCTGGTGTGATGTTTTCAGGACTATAAAATGTAGCTTGTACAGCTTTGTAATGTATGTGGAAACTCTTTGGAGACATATTCAATGCAACTTATTACTCCTGCCGACCTTGATTAGTGCAGCCTTGTTTTGGTCTAATTACCTCATGCAGTTGTGTTAATTCTGGCTGAAAAACTTAACGCGTTCAAATGCAAATATATGCAAATACTGTCTGCACTTATATCCAGCCTTTGACATAATTGCATATTACAGCCTTCTTGCTAATTACTAAGCGCTAAACAAACTATACGTGCCTTTTTTTTTATTCCTATCTGCAGTGTTTTAAATAGTTCAGTGCAATTTAAAAGGCATCCTTCGCCTCATGTCATTTTGTTTCCTTTTTTTTTTATTCTCATGCCATGCAAATAATTTCCCCCATTCTCTTGTGTTTATTTGTTGATTATTCATCATTGGCAACCATTTATTTTGGACAATATTTGTTCCATCTGCTAAATATTAAATGCACCGTGCTTGCTTTGCTGCCCACTTACTGCACAATTAACCTCAGTTTGTGTCTGTGAGGGCAAGCTGAGAATTAATGACTTTGGCCTTGTGGCTCAGGTAGTGCTCAGTTATTCACAGCTGGTTCTTTGCTGTGTGTATTGGCGCTGCTTCACTTCTTTAAAAAAAAACGTTTTGTAATAAAAGGTAAAATATACAGATAGGTGGCGCTGTGGCATTACTTTTGCGCATCTAATCTGAGATTGAGGTGACTTTTATTTTTTTTTCCTCCCAGGTCATAATAACTCGGATGTCCACTTCTTCTGATTCCAAATACTTTTTTATCCTGTTTTTGTTTTAAATATAGATTTAAATGTAAAAAGAGGCCCCCCGGTTATCAAGATTTTCACAAAACAAACTCCCTATTTAATTGGAGCAGCGTTTTCCATCTGCTGAGGTCTTCAGTTTCAGCTCTGCATGCTTAACACATGTTGAAATGTCATCTCCACCCCTGCCTTCATGCGCCGCATACTAACAACCTGACCGCCTCCTCACTGCTTTGAGTATACTCGTGCTTGTTCTCCAACATCACTCCTTCTTGCTTTGTAGAAATCTTGCTCGCAGCCTTATTTTCACACAGTTGTTGTACACTCATGCAAAGTACGACAAAAAAATCTAAATCTAAAGCATTCATTGCCACTTTATAATTAAAAAAGACATGACAAAAGGAAACACATTTTTCTTTTCGAGCTATAACATTACAGTGGAAAAAGGAAAAAAAAAAAGTCAGATATAGATAGATAGATAGATAGATAGATAGATAGATAGATAGATAGATAGAGGAAGGATCTTCTTTACCTCACGGTGGACATACAAGCTTGAGGAACAGTGAGTCTGATGGATGAAGAGGATCTGAGAGTTTGGCTTGGTCCATGAGTGTGAAGGCTTTGATGGCTTTAAAAGAGAGGAGTCGTATTTTTAAGTCTTTGTGATATTTAAAGGGGAGCCGGTGGAGCTGATGAAGAGCAGGAGGGAATGGGGAAAAGGGTGTTCTGGTGACGATTTGAGGAGCGGCGTTCTGAACCAGTTGGAGCCCAGACAGGAGGGAGTTACAGTAATCCAGGCAGGAAGTGACCAGAGAGTTAACCACCATGATGGTGCGTTACCACACTGATTAAAAAGGCTTCCTTAATTTTTTTTTATAATATCAAGTCAGTTACACTTCATTGGTATTGATAAAACAGGAATGGTTTTGCAGAGGGAGGCCTCAGGCACTGCTTGTCAATAGTTTTCCATTTGACCAGGGTCTGCGTCACTATTGGCAGCATTTAACTCCACCAGGATGGCATTGGCAGAAGGTTTGCTGTGTCTCCCAGGACAGTCTCAAAAGCATGAAGGGGACTCCAGGAGACAGGCAAATACCTAAGGAGAGATGGACAGGATCATCAAAGGCCCTAAACCCATCAGGGGGACCGGTATCTGCTCCTCTGTGCAAGGAGGAACAGGATGAGTTCTGCCAGAGGCCTACAAAGTGTCCTCCAGTGGGCCACTAGCGAGATTGTCTAAACGAACCAATAGAAACAGACATAATGAAAGTGGCTCGAGGGTCCAACGTCCTTCTAGGCCCTGCTCAGAACCGTGGAGCTCGAACACCAGAATCGGCAGGTTCAGGACTGGCACCCTGTTCTTTTCACAGACGAGAGCCGGTTCACTCTGAGCTCATGCGACAGACGTGAATGGGCCTGAAAAAGCTGTGGTGAAGCTTATGCTGCCTGAAAAATTGTTCAACATAAACGTCCATCACGGTCCCTGACCAAAATGTGGTAGAACATCTCTGGGACGTCGTGTTTAGGTCTATCCAACGCCACCGGGTTGCGCCTCAGGCTGTCCAGAAGGTCAGTGATGCTCTGATCAGGATCCAGGAAGAGAGAGCCTAGGACACCGTCATCTGAGAAAGAGCATTCCCGGACGTTGTCAGGCGTGCCTAGAAGCACGTAGGGTCCACACAAAGTACCATTCTGAGCTGCTGCAATGATGTGTAAGAACACCTCATCAGATTTTTAGTTTCACTTTCTCTCTGACTATGCTCTTAGCCCTCTGTGGGTCGATAGTTTTCATTTTCGTCAAATGATGTGACATGCTTTTGTTCCGAACATACCGCCCACTCCATGGACATTTGAGCAGGATTTTTCTTTTGAAGCTACTGTGTGTTTTTAAGAGTGAGAGAGTAGAAAACTGCAGTCTGAACAGCTGTAGCAGAGAGACGTCTCATAGAAGCAGAACTTTCTATTCAGGAAGATGTGCGATAAAATCACAAAGAGAGTGACTGTCTGTTAAAATGCTGTAGGTATTTGGTGATTTAGACACAGACATCATTATTGTTATTCTTGCCACATTCTCAAAATACAATTACAATTCCCAATCCGTTTCTGTAGGGTGGGGGACAGAATGTGTCTCTGCTCTTTTTCATAACATTTCCATTTTATGTTACTTATCTCTCCGCAGGTTTCCAAAAGGGTCGCCGATCTCATTTTGGAGAAGCAGCCTTCTTATGTCAAGGTACGTTTCCAGTGTCTCATCTTCCCATACACTCTGCCAGCCAAAAAAAAAAAAGAAATTTGTTTCTGTCTCTAATATTCTATTTAGGACCAGCTTTAGCTTGCATTGTATCACGCATTTCATTGAGTTCATCCAGTGCAGCAACCTTTCCTTCAGGTGGCCAATAACTGTGGAAACCATGTCTGAATTGGGTCTGAAACGTCTGACAGTTTGAGCATCATGATAGCTGGCACTTTCATCTTAGAATATGCCAGTGCCATCGTGTAATAAGAAAATACTTGTCAATAGAGAGACCTGTTCATTCATTATGTTTTGGCATCAGCCCTATTTTTTTTTTTTTTTACCCTGCGTATTCTTGCTGAACCTGGGACCTGACCAACTAAATCAACTTCAGATTGTGCTGCTGCCCCTTCAGGCCTGAATGTTGGGCACAAATCATGATCCACGCACCACTTAATTTGATGCTGTTGTTATCCTGAGGCAACCCTTTGCCAAGGGACTCTGTAAATCTAGGCTCATTAGACAAGATGACCTTCTCACTATTGTTCCAGAGTCAATTTTGAAAGTTTTTTTTTTTTTTTTACACATCTGGGTTTTTGTGTAGCACAGCTCAGGCACACACCTTGGATTTTAATTTTAAGTTTCTCAAAATTTGTCTCATAATATGAGAGGTTACGACCTTCAAGTGTGTCATAATACCTGATAGATAGAGCATGTTGGGCTGAATACCTTATGTTCTCTTTGCATTGCTTTGTATTTATTTTCCCCATTAGGCAGTTTGTAGTTTCATGCTTAAATGATCTCCAGTCACAATCACTTTTATGGTGACATATTTTCTGCTGAAATTAAGGTTTACTGCTACTATTACTACAACAGTTTTTTATTTTTTTGTTGACAACTTTAGGTACTTTCTTCCATACCTTTTTTTATTTTATGCACAGCAAATATTAAAATCCTTCTGAAACAATATATAATGTATTTTCTTGCACGGTTGATTTAGAAATATATATATATATATATATATATATATATATATATATATATATATATATATATATATATATATATATATATATATATATATATTTTTTTAACTCACCCTGTGACTTTTTTCTTTGTCACCTCAGCTGCTGAAATTTAGTTTTCCTTACATGGGCTCTTTTGTGTCTTATAATTGCTTCTTTTCTGAACTCCTAACATAATGGCTTACTCTGATGCTACCAGGGTGTCATGTCAACTACCAGATCTTTGGTAACCATAGCGATAGGAAATTAGACTCCATGCCCATGAGAAGGCAACAGGGAGGATGCAGTGATGTTGTATATATTCATAAAAAGAGTCAAGTTATGAATTAAAACTAAGCTGGAAAAGTGCTTAGGTGATTGCCTAGTGATTAACTGAATTGAACTGTGGGTAGTTTTAAAAAGTTTTTTTTCCCCACAACATTTAAGTGCTTTGCATGGCTTTGTTAAGTCTTCTATACTCCTCAAGAAAATGTCAATTTGCTTGCTTTGCTAAAAATAACTAGTCAATAAATAAAGTCTTTATTTGGAACTTTTAAGTTAATAAACGGAAACACGGTGCATAAAATACTACCATCATCTTAATGTGATGGAGAACCATGCCATCTTAGATTAGGAACTAAAATAACGAATGCATCATGGGTATACCTTATGTGATCCATCAATATTTAAGCTTACATAATCAATTTGATATGCATATTGTATTACTAAGGTAATGGGGTAGTTAAATCCAATTAATATTTTTGCCATTTTGTTCTTATGTTAAACATTGCATTTAATTAATCCTATTTGATTTACAGTACAAGCATTATATTACGCCACAGCCTGCAACCGAAGCACTTTATAAACCTGTTTTCCTTAAGTTAATAGTTTGCAATGATGTATTTGAGAGTAATCACATTTTAGTCAAATACAACTATTTGACACTATAAGCAACATTTTTGGGTAATAAATAAACATCATGGGTGTGCCAACATTTCAGTGTCCACCGCAATAGTATAGTGTTTTTTTTTTTCAAATGTATAGTTTCTCTTATCAACCCTTTGTAGTCTTTTTCTAAAAGATCTGCGAAGAAAAGACATCCAGAGGGCTTTAATCTGCTCTTTTTGCTGAAGTTTAACACATCAGTGAGCACATAAATCACAGAGCCACATAATGCCTTTCTGCTAAGCGTCTAATATGATTCATAGCTGGTCAGTGGTCAGTTTGATCTCTGATGACACTCTCTGGGGATCCTTAGCCTCCACTTGTGCTCAGAATGTTTGATTCTGTCCCCTTACAATTTATAATTATTTCTTAGCTTATAAAGATTCAGCTCTCATGTTAAAGATTGTTCACTGATGTTTAATATGTCTGCACAAGATCGAAGACTGATCCACTGAAATTGCTGCATAAATAAGACAGACATTTATTTATTTATTTTTTTTTAGTTTCCACTTGTATATTCTTCTTTAGAAATAACAGAGCCCTCAAACTTTATCATCTTCAGACTTGTCAAAAATGTTATTTGCTTTTCCTCCACCATTTTTGGATGAGCTAAATCAACACCATCTCGCCCACAGCACCCTGAAAGTATTCAAGATGCTTCTCTTTTCCTATTTAAGGTTTCAGTCTTATTTCAGTATGGATAATTCATTGATCGCTTCCAAACGCTACACAAAACACCACATAATAAAAATATGTTGCAATATTGAAGAAAATATGTGAGAAATCACATGGACTAAAGTATTTGTAGCCTTTGCCATGATGGCTACAAATGCTCAAAAATTGAGCGCATGTGAGTCCTGTTTCTACTGATCATCCTTGAGGTGTTCCTGCAGCTGAATTGGAGTCCATCTGTGGTAAATTAAGATGATTTTTTACCGAATATGGAAAGGCACATATTTTTCCAAATTGGGTCCAACAGCTGACAGCAGATGTCGGAGCACAAACCAAGGAATTGTCTGCAGACCTCAGAGATGGGATTACCTAAAGGCGAAATTCTGGGGGAGGGTACAGAAAAAAGATTCTGCAGCTTTGAAGGTCCCAGTGACCATATTGGCCTCCATCATCAATAATTAAAAAAGTGCACTGTACTATCCAGCCGCTCTTCCTTCCTGCCTTCCTCCTTGATTGAATATTGCTTCTATTATTGCAGGAGCTTTACCTAGAATTTGGGATTATAGCTTCCAGGTGTGGGAGGATTTGTAACTGCTTAAATAAGCACAATAGGAAACAAACTGATGTGGCACGGCAATTATTGACTTCAGAGTGTGCATGATTATACTGAGTGCTTTGCAAAAATATTCATACCATGATAACCTTTCAGCATTGTCTTACATTACAACCAAAAACTTCACAGTACTAAGATTTTATGTGTAAGACCAGGGGTCTTCAAAGGGGGTCGGGACCCTCCTGGGGGTTGTGAGATGATTTGGTGCTGATTTGCTACAAATATTTAGTATTTCCTTATTTGCAAAACTGATACCAAAGTATAACTTTACAAAAATGTTCAAAATTCCTAATTTTAATGCACGAGGAAGGCCGTGCTCTTTCATAAAAAAGTTCTTATAAAAATACTACTTTATTGTCATGATATTACGGCTTTATTCTCCTAATTTCCTGCCCAAAGACACCCCCCCCACCCCCCCCCCCCCCCCCCAAAGAGAAAAAAAAAAAAAAAAAAAAAAAAACTTCCTGCGAAAATGGGGTCACCACTTCCTGGCACTGTTATTTTGGGGGTCACAGGCAGAAAAGTTTGGGAACCCCTCTGTTAGACCAACGCAAATTAGTACATACCAGTCATTGTAAAATGTTCCTAAAACTGTGGCATCCATATTTTTTTCCACACCCTTTATGCTGATAACCGAAGTAAAATACATTGCAACCAATTGCCTTCAGTTATCCTTATAATTGGTAAATAGAGTCCACATGTATTTAATTTAATCTTTATATCTAAGTAGCTGTTCTGTGAATCCCTCAGAAGCTTGTTGGAGAACATTAGTGAAAAAACAGCATCACGAGGGCAGCGGAAAACAGAGCTCAGCGATGGTGTTGTGGAGATGTTTAACGCAGGGTTTAACGCAGGGTTAGATTTTATATATATATATATATATATATATATATATATATATATATATATATATATATATATATATATATATATATATATATATATATATAAAAATTCAAGCTTTGAACATCTCATGAAGCACAGCTCAGTCCATCAGTACAAAGCAAACCTACGAAGACGTGGCCGTCCACGTCAACAGACAGAGCGAGGAAGGGGACACGAGGGACATGGAAAATGGTGCTCTGGTCAGATGGGACCAGACTTGAAGTGGCCAGCATGCAAAACGCGATATGAAACTAGCAAGGCACATCAACCTGAACACACCATGCCCATGGTTAATTAAAAGGGGCATCGTCACGTGTTGTGGGCATTCTGTTCTTCAGCACAGGGAGGCTGGTCAGAGATTACAGGGGGGGTGGATGGAAGAAAAAAAAAGTATGCAGCTAAATGCAGGGGTAATCCTGAAAGCCTGTTAGAGGCTGTGAAAAGCTCGCAGCCGTACTGGGAACAAAAAGGTGGCTCCTGGCAGCCTTTAGATACTTGATGGCTGTCTCGTAACATAAACGGTACGTTAAAAAGGATCGTCCGCTGTACTATGCGGTTTTGTTCTTTAAATAACTCCCTGTTTTACTTTTCACTGCCCTCAGCACAACAAAGTGAGTTGAGCAGAGCCTAAACTGCGGCATCATTACTATGTAATATATGTATAAATGTAAGGAGGCAGTGCAGAGTTAATGTGCTGAAGGGGTCACCGAGTGGACCTCGCATGAATATATGAATAAAAAACCAGGAGAAAAACTTCCCTTATGACTAACAATTTCTTTCTCCCACTCAGGCTGTATAGAGCAGCAGCCTGACCGGACGCTATATTGGATTCAGTTGTCCTGTATGTGAAAAGTATTAAAAGCTGTTAGTTATAACAGCTGGAAGGTGCGATATAAGAGAAAGTTGGAGCCTCAGGCTGGACTCTGAGCTCTCATCGTGTTCAGCACATGTGATGTTGCGGGTGTGTTTACGTGCGCTTCTGTTTTTATCTCCATCCAAGTTCTCTTCGCCTTTTCCACGGTGGAAAAACTGGATAGGACGTCACATGACTAGGGCGTGACACACAGGCGCCATTGCTGTGCGTTGAGTCGGGGCTGCTGCAGAAGTAGCGGCAGAAGAACACAAAACTGGTTGTTTTTAAAGGCCAGTAAACTTTTAGAAGTAGCACGACACGTCGCTATGACAGTTTTGCGTTGGATGTCATTGAAATCTAAATGACATAAAATGTAATTTATGAGAAATTCCAGGAAAAATGTGCGATGTACACAGGTATGCCTTGAGTAGTAGTACAGTGTTTAAGATACTAAAACAAAAATTTAACCTGGTTAATAAAAGATTAAATAAAATGATATAATACAATGATGTCAATATTCATTTATAGTAAGTTATTAGCAGAGTTCTTGAAGGGTACACAGAATCTGGTCATTTTAGCAATAAATAGGCTTTAAGCTAGGTGTTGATGAACAGGCTATGCTAGCATTTTGACATAACGACACTAGTGTTTGTCATACTTCCTCCATTATGAACAAATATAAATTTACAGCTGACCAGAGCTTTTAAAGATGTTTTAATCCTCTCTCTCTGCTCCTCCTCTACTTCTTTCTTCGTGTGTCTGTGCTGCTGTTACCGCCAGGGGGTGAGAGGGTGTCTGTCCTCTGAGAAATTCAGCGAGGCAGATATACCCAACCCGACAGAGCCGCACAGACTGCATGGATTGTTTATTATTTTTAAAACTGAGCGGGACGTGGAAAAAAGCCTTTGGTCTCACTCCTTTGTGATAGCCTAGCCGTGCCAGGTCGTCGGGAGCGAGAGACAGGCTGACGCACCGGGAAATGTCCTGATGGCCAGTCTGCCCCTGAAACCTTCTTGTATTGGTCTATATAATTTCAGAAATTTCAACTTCAAGGCCAGAAACCAACAAACTGTGATACAATGATGCAGTTTCAGCTGTTAGTCACGCTGTCAATTTAATTTCTATCTTTATAGCACAGTAGAACTCCTGTCAACACTATAATTGTTCAGTTTTAACATTGCTTATGGATTGATGTTTAGGGAGAGTACATATTTTCTATGTATCATAACATCAAAAAAGCAACTTTCTCAGCTTTAACTTGAGCCGTATCTTATAAAAACCGCGTAAAAGTTAAGAGTGTCACAACCATTTTTTTGACGGATGTGTGTGGTCGTTCTGTATTAGAACAGCATGGTTTTGTTGACAAGACTCAACGCATAGCAGTGGCGCCCGTGTGCGCGCATTGCTGTCTGTAGAGGCAAATAGGGGATGTCCTAACCAGCAACATATAATGAAACATTTAGAAATGTCTCTTCATTGGCGATAAGATGTTTCAGAACTTTGGCCGGGATATCGCTGCCTCTGCACCCTCAGGTCGAGTCTTTTGGTGGATCTGTTTTCAGTGAATTTTCACTGCCTTGAAAACAACAGAGGTTTACAGTTATTAATGAAGCCTCAGCTGGCGTCATGGCTGCATGATCACAGCATGAGATACAATCAGCCGGATTCAGTTTTTAAATGTATTCCTCGGGTGGACTTGGCAGGTCACTTTATACCTGCTCCCATGTTACTGCCAAGCAGACGAGGCCATTTGGAGAGCAGTGTAACGCACAGGGGTGTACAAACATCCCTGTGCCACTATTAATTAGATTGCTTGCTGTCTGGATTAAATATTTGTTTTGTGCATGTATTAGTTTGTCATGCAAGGTAAGAGGTTTCGATAAAGAAGAAAGAAAATCTTGTGAGATTATCTTTGTGAGTGGTTTTCATGCTCTTTCTCTTTTACGGTTTAGGACACTAATCACCAAGAGTAACAATTTGGACACAGCCTTTCTGTTATTGCTCCTAGGGGTAATTTTTATGAAGCTGTTTTTGGTGCATTAATTCATAGTGTTGTTTGTCACGTCAGATAATAGAACAAATCCATTAAAGACCTATAACCAGACTGGGAATTAGCTTAAGGCCTAGTGGGGCAAATTAACAATGTGATAAATATATTTTATTTATCTCCCTCTTTAAATCAACCCGGGTGCACAGGAAAACAAATTTGCAAGGTGCTGCTGTAAGTTTATTTAAAGTCAATTTTACCAACAAAAACTTGTAATTTGTATTTTTTTAATGTTAAAAAGAATAATTATAAAGTTTCTAAGTAAAAATAGACAATTTTTTTCCAGATCATTTTTAAATAAAGTGATTTACATTTAACCTTAAATTTACAGAACGACCCTCCATATGTTACAATATGCCGTAATTCATTTTAAACAGAGATGGAGCTGTAATGAAAACAAAAAAATATCAAAAGTAATTACACCCTGAAACTCCAGGGTACGTACAGCATATTTAAAACCTGAAAATGTAAAACAGGGGAGCAGATTATTTCTTTTATTACCATGACTTGCCATGACCATGGCAGGGTATGAGTAATTTATTTATAATAACTATTACCAGTAACAGAGCAAATTCTTCACAGCACCGTTACCTGCAGCAGAATTACCAAACACGCTGACTGCATTAAACATTTGGCAAATGTTTACTGTATGGTAAACATTAAAACACTTCTTAAGTTACAGGTTTTAACTAAGAGGGCTTTTCTGTGTGTGTGCTGCTATGCTATTGCTAGCTGTCCCATAAACAGAAACAAGTGGAGATTCTGCTGGAGCTTTTACTGCTAATCTGGCATAACTGATGAATGAACATTTTTTGTCAGGATCGTTGTTAAAAGTTAGAGCTGCCTTTTAGTGCCAGAGAATTTAATATTAAAATTATGTAAACCGACTGAAGAGCTAACATTTTGTCACTAGTTTAGTGATCGCTCAGAAGGTTGAAGGGTTTACAGCCTAACTTTGCGTCATATTTCTACTTCTGTGTGAGATGAATTCTGAGAATCATCTGGATCAATGAGCATCGAACATCAGAACTGTTACTGAAGGAAGAATTCAGAGCCTTGCTGTCGTTCGACTCATTCCTCACTCACAGGCCCCTGGTGGACCCGGTGGACCTTTTGAGCTGTGTACCTCTGACTCTCTGTCTTTTGGGTTGGCTGATGGGGAAATCCTGTTTGAAAAAGGCACTCCGCTCAGTGGTTCCTGTGTTTGGATCATCTCTTTAACTGAGTTAGGGATATGTAGAAGATCTTAGTGAAAAACGACTACTAAGGCTAAGTCTAAGTCATTAAGCTCAAGGTGTAGAGGAGAAACATGAATCTTGCATAGCTTTGTACAAAAGATAAATGTTTTGTCTGATGCAAACAAAAACACAGTTGACACGAGGTCTGTCTGACTTGGACAGCCTCAGTTAGCCGCCTTGTTGACTAAGGTTTGGATGTTTTGAGTCTGAACTAAACTCCCACCGGTAGCGTGTGCCTTCTGGGTGAGGAGCTGTCACAAATGGCTGATCAACCAATCAGAAGCAGCCTAATAAAAAAGGGATTCTGCTGTTTATTTTAAACCACATTCTTTGAACTAAAAGGGACCTCACTAACAACTACAAATGTCAGCAAGTTATCAGTTCAGATAACTTAAAACTGAGTCTTTTCTTTACATACTATTTTTCTAACACACTCAGTCAATTGATAAAAGAAGCAGCATTAGCATTCAAGGGGTAACACCTTTAGCCAAAATACAGATATAGGTTTGTGATTTTTAGGGCTTTCTGGATTTCGTAATTTGCTAAGCAAAATATGTCATACAAGGTTAAATAGTATATATAAATATATATCACTTTATTTGTAATTATAAAAAGTGAAATTATTTAACTGAGAAAAACAACTTGTGGAAATAGGTGAATAAAGGTGCAAGTACCGTGTTTTGTTTCTGTTTTTTCCCTTTTGGTTCAAGCATGAACAAAGCCTATTTAGACTTTCTCAGTCCCTTAAAAACAAAACATCACAAGGCGCTTGTCCCTCCGGAGAAAATCCTTGTTACTGAATAAACTCTTGCAAAGGGATCTTGCGTCTCATCAAGATCTTCGTCAACAGTCAAGATCATGAGGCCAGATTGGTTTAAAAGGAGCTACTAAACTTGCGCCCACAGCTAAAGTGGTGCTTTTGTTGTTCTGTTTTTATTACCGTTAAAAATGGATTTCCTCGCCTCATATTCTCCTGGTGAAAGGTTTGTTTTTCATCTGACAGTGTTATGAGACCCTTTTTTTTTTGAGAACACTGGACCTTTGTTTCGCAACTGATGATACCGTTTTGAAAATAAGATCAAGAAACCAACATCTTGCACCTCAGGCCTGACATCTGGGAGATCAGGAAAATAACAGGACGAAGAAGGCAAGAAGAAGCCCAGTGTTGTCTGAGGGTGTTTTTCTTCTCAGCAGAGGTCACTGCAGAGGGATGGTTGTTGAACTCTTAAAACAGACTGTTCACTGATGCCTCTGTAAATGTCACAGCTCTAAAGAGCAAAAGGTTTCGCTCTGTTTTTTTGTCTTCTTGAACTGTATTGTCCATTGGCATTGAAACAAATCTCTCACTAAAACTGCGTTATCAGTCTGCTCACGGCAGGGTCCTTCTGATTAAGAAGTGCTCTCATGTATAAGATATACAACTGAATTCAGATGTTTTCCTGTATAAAATGGCACATAACCATTTTTTTCCCTGAGTCTGACTTTAAATCAGACTAAACATTTCTTTTTTTTATGTCATTTATGATTAGGAAAATGTATTTTTAGTTGCAAAATGCCTAAATTATGAGAGAATTGTTTAATTTTTTTTAACTTGGTCTAAATTCAGATATAAATATAGATTTCCTTAGTATTTGGTAGAACTGAATTTAAATCTCTATGAATTGAGTCAAAGGTTTTGTGCATTCTTTCACAAATTTCTCAGCGGTTTTCTTACATTTTGGCCCAATCCCCCTGACAGAACTGGTGTAACTCAGTCAGATTTCTAGGCCGCCTTGATTGCTCACAACTTTAAAAATTAAATGGGCCTGACGTGATGGTTCCAGTGGCTTACTGCACAATTAGAATACTGTTCTCAGGCCTTCAAAGTCCCCCTTTTTCCCTTCAAATGCAATGATGGACATTATATCCAAACACCTCAATTTTAGCTTCATCAGATTTCAGGACATGTCTCCAAATAGTAAGGTTGTTGTCCCCATGTGCATTTGCAAACTGTAATCCGGCTTTCTATATTGCTTTTGGAATCATGACCCATTTCCTTTGTGAGTGGCCTTTAAGCTCATGTTGTTCCAGGACCCATTTCACTGTGGCTAATGACAGTCTCTTACCACCCTCAGCCAGCACCTTCACAAGGTCTTTGTTCTTTTGTTCTGTGGTTGATTTGCAGACTTTTTCCCCAAAACCACATCCATCTGGGACACACAACATGTGTGCTTACTAAACCGCGTGACTACTGAACAACCCCATGGTCTTATACGCAATACTTGGAAAATGTTGTTGAGCAGATTATTGTGGCAGATTCAGGTATCTGAATGGACCAGACTTATTCAGGTCCACAATTCTCTACCTGATGTCTTACCTGATTTCTTGTGAATGTCCAATGAAAGCAGTATATTTCAGGTATACCTTCCATCCATAGATGTTCATCCATTTAACTCAAATGTTGTGAATCATCCAATCAGAAACTTACAAAGTTACGATCATCTGGACTTTCCAAAAATAGTTTAAAGGCACAGTAGTGTAGGTAAGCCTTTGGTGTTGAGGAAAGGAATTATAAATTCATTTTTTTTTTAATCCTTGATATTCTGCATTTATCAAATGAAAAAAAATATGGTCATCTTTACTGTCTTAAACCAGGAAATATTTAGTCTAATTTAATGTCAGCGAATGAGAAATAAACTCTTGGGTGTTCATTCCAAAGAGTAAGAGAAGGGTCTTGTAAACGTAAATGAAGGTAGAAATCACTGCTGTTTCAGTGATTTTAATTTCTGAATCATTTTTCTTCTTCACAGGAACTGGAGCGAGTGACAGCATTGCAGGCCAATCTGCAGCTGGCAGCAGTCATTTGCACTAATGCAAGAAGGTAATGATGTACTGCAACAAGCTTCCCATTGACCAACCAAAAATACCCTCTTACAGAAATTGCTTCTGCAAAGAAAGTGCTTGTGTCATAACGATGGTAATTTCCCCTTATATATTTTCCGTCTGTTCAAATTGATGGTTTCGAGTTTTGATAACACAAAGGAGAATGTTCTGAAATGTAGCAACAGAGAGTCTCAGGGTAGCGGGATAAAATTCAGTGCAAGTCCAACCTAAGTTTTTGCTGCTTAGGGCTTTGGGCATAATAAAGCTTATCACATATTCTAACTGTAATAGATGCTCACAGAAATGTTTATTTCTAATATTTATCGGCATGCACAGTAATATTAATCATCATTCTACTACTGCTGATGCTTATCTCATCCACATCTGTTACAGAAAGTTATGTATATTGTTTTTTCCAGCCTTGTTATGACCCAAATAACCATAGAAATTGGTCTAGAATATGTTAGAATTAAATTTAATTATTATCTTTAAAAGTTAAATCATTGTTGAGAAAATTTGAATAAAAAAAATACATGATGTTATGTTTCCCTGGGTTACAAAGGTGTCAAAAGCAGTAATGCCCATTTCTTTTAGCATTCATCAAAACAGGAAATAGGTTTCAGTTTATAAGTCTGGAAAAAGCTACAATAAATAAATGCCTTCCTAAATCTGCCCAGATGTACGACCAGAGTAATAATTAATGAATAACCAATATTTAAAGGCTAAAAAGGTTGGAGGAGGACACATGTTGGAACAAATCCTCCTGCTTTCACAACAGGATCAGGAAGGAAAAATGACTTAGAAACCTCACTTCACCCTGGGGTTAGCATGTCTCCAGAACAAACATAGATTTAATAGCTTTTATCCTTGCCTTTACCAGGAGTACCAGTAATTGCTAAGGACACTGTAGCTACATATCAGCTTTTTACCCGCTTGCTGTATCTTTTTTTCCTGTTGCATATTTGTAAATATAATGCCTTATACATTATTGAGTGCGGTCAAACTCACCCTGGGGCTTCTTTGTGAAGACAACTCAGAGTCTCCAAGGAGGAGTTCACAGAGGCCAGCCTGGGTCTGCTAGCCAATCAGAGGAGGCGACAGCTGCTGACAGGCCTGCTCAAGTCTCTCAGGACCATCAAGACTCTGGTAATGTTAACATACCGCTGCCACGGTCCCAATACGTTCACATATGATAGATGCTACTACAGTCTGTCCACCATCCATCAATTCACGCATTTTGGGTGACTAAGGTTGATTATTGCATTTTATTATCATTTCTGGAAAATAGAATCTCCTAGAAGTAGAACTAAAACTGTTTTATGCTCTAATAGGTGACTGTGAATTTACTGCAATAGATTTGGTCCAATATAAGATTCAAACAGTATTTTCTAAAAAAAACAAAAAAACAAATAACATGATTTGTTTTTAAGAAAAGCAACAATTATTCCCATTGCTTCTAAAATGATAGAATATATTGATTAGTCATAGTAATGATACTTAATTTTATCAAAATATAGTGTAAACATCTGCTGTATTACATACATACATTCCAACTAAACATGCTTATTGCACAGATAATTATTCCTGGATGTCCTTCTGATCTGTACAGCGTGACACAACTGTACAAAGCTAATATTAGGTGATGAACTGTTCGTTTCATGTAGTCTGTCTTCAGTTGACAGATTACCTGACAATGCTGTTTGTAGCTAGCTTTAACACAATATGACCTTAATAAGGGTGATGGGGGTGCTCCTTCTGTTTACACACCAAGACTGTTTGTGTTTTTTTGCAACCAGAAATATTTTCAAAAAGCCAGATTTAGTTTCTTGTTCTCAGCAATGGAAATGTGGTAGCCTTCCTTCAGCCAGCTGAGCTGCAGTGTGTAGCAACAGGCTGGGGGAAGGGATGGTGGAGCACTGCTTCAGGCATTAAACAACTTGTGGAAGTCAAGAAATGTCTCTGGCATTTTATTGAGAGGACTTTAAGCGCTTAAGCGTCAACTTTTTTTAAGCTTTTATACCGATAACCGACACATGCCTAATCTGTGAAATGATGCAGTGTAGCCATTGTGGTCACACACATTTGATCATTTTAAATGTGGAGTTTGATCTTACATATTCTGTTTTATCCCCCCTCCCCCCCTTATAATTTGCTCAAGCTGCAATCTTTACCATAATGTTATCAATACTGACACAGCAAACGGCATCTTTGAGTTTATCATTGTCTACTGATTAGTATTGTACGTCCTTTACATATGCTTCTCTTTTTTCTTCTTTTCCCCTTACAGCAAAGAACAGATGTTCGACTCAGCGAGATGCTTGAGGTACTGTAATCCCTACAAATACTCACAGAAATGTTCATCAGTGACTTAAAAGGTCAGACTTCAGCAGGCGTTCGGCTCTGAAAACACAACCAACACTAATGCTAGATTATCTGGCAAAAAAACCCATCAATTGCGAAGGTCAGATGCTGCGCGTTGAATGGATTTGACAATCACTGTGCCGCCCAAGGTTACCTGGATGGTGTCCGCTGTGACAACTATTTTTAGATAAACAATATTCCTTTGGGTCAGGAAGCTAATACAAAGAGAAGGGCGCACATATCAGGGCTGCAAACGGCCTTTATTGCTATTTATATCTAGAGTCTTTGCAGCAGGAAGCGTTTACAGTAAACTGTACTGAAATTTCTGCCTGTTTGGGAAATAAGTTAAATGACGTCACTGCTCTGTTCCTTCAGGAGGAAGACTATCCAGGCGCGATCCAGCTCTGTCTAGAATGTCAAAAGGCTGCCAGCACCTTCAAACACTACAGCTGCATCAGGTACAGTACGAGCAGATGGACGCAGTGGTTTAGTCGAGTCCGGGGTTGGGAAAACCATCAGGCTTGTTTTGGCTGGGAGAGCATTTCATGATAGAAACAGGATTTCTCGGAGATGGAAAAATCAGATTTCAGTTCTGCTCCGACATTTGCACATAGGTCTCTTTTTTTAATTTATTTTTAAATCCTATTTCCTCTGATAAAGCAGATCGAAGAGCGCCAGACGTTTTTGTTTTTACCCTCCTTTCTCAAGGTTGAAACCTAATTGATCTGCTCGGAGACATCTCACTTAGAGGCTTGTTCCCTCTTGTTTGGCCCGTTGCCATTTCCTCATGGCTGCGGTCTTGCTTCTCCCATGATGTCAGAGGTTTGAAATGTTCAGAAGCCTTTTCCATCTATGTAAGCACAGTGTCGTGCTAAGGTAGTTATTCCCGTAGACTTTTTGTTCACATATTTATTCATTACAAACACAAAATGTACCATATTTTATTTGGGTTGTGTGTGATAGATTAAAACAAAGTATGCTTGCGTGCTTTTGCATGGAATAATCTGAAAAGTGTGGCGCGCGTTTTTAGTCAACTCCCTAAAACCTCATATATCTATTAGTAAAATCCATAGCACATGACCGACATCAGAAGTCACCTCACTAGTAAAAAGAATACACCCATGTACAGCTTTATCTTAGTATAAAAGGAATCTGCTGTGAAGGCCCATGTTTTTTTTTTTTTTTTTTTTATATATATTAGTGAACAAACGACATAATGAAGACCGATGAACACTGCACCAGACATGTCAAGGAAAAGGCTGATACCTAAACCCAAACAATACTCAGAGAAGCAGTCAAGAGGGCCATGGTTACTCTGGAGTAGCTGCAGAGATCTACAGCTCAGGTTGGAGAATCTGTCCAGGACAAACATCCACTTCAGAAATCTGAACTTTAATGGATGATCAACAGGGAAAGCTTTTGTTGAATGAAGGCCATAGGTTGTCTTGTTTCCAATTTGCAAACAAGCCATGTAGGGTGAAGAGCAAACATGGGAAAGAAGGTGCTCCAGTCAGATGAAATCAGAGGGGATTTTTTGAGCCTATGTGTGGCAGAAAGCTAACAAGGAATTTTAAAAGTCCAGTCCTTGACCGGTATGCTGCGACTTTTAGTTATGAGTCTGCTTCAGCACATCTGAGTCCTATAATTAAGTCCTTAGCAGGAAACTGTATAACTTAATTGCACGGTGAGGAGGCACTTCAGCCATTAAAGGTGCGCTGGACCGGGGAGAAATCTAGAAGCTGCAGGACATATAGGAGCTCTGTCCTAAATACACCATCACTATGCTGAGCCTTGTGGTGGCAGCATCATGCTGTGGGGATGTTTTAATTCTCTTGGGAAAGAGAAGCGGGTCAGCGTTGACGGGAAGATGGATAAAGCTTAAAACAGGGCAAGCTATGAAGATAACCTGTTAGAGGGTACAAAGGACCAGAGACTGGGTTGGAGCTTTACCATCCATTAAGACAATAACCCTAAACATACAGCGACGGGTACGTTGGTCTGGTTTAGATCAAAACTTATTCATGTCTGAGAATGGTCCAAAGTCCTGACCTTAATCCATGGATGAATCTGAAAGATTTGCAGCTGTAATTGCACCAATTATTAACTCAGATAAACTATAAATGCAAGCCACAGTTTCAAGTTTTTACTAAAATATTTAAACTTTGCATCACTTTCGAGCTACTTTCCAATTATTTACTGCTTTTTGTTTATCAAATAAAATCACCAGATTTTGTCAGTCTATGGTTGTATTGTATATGTAAATCAGTTCAAGGTCCTTGCAAGGCACTGAGTTTTTAGCTACTGGACAGTGAATGTTGTCTCACTGCAGCGGGAGTTTTCTTCCCAGACAAGATGGCGTATAGCGAATACATCTGGCAGCTTCCAATTTAACCATATTACTGCTTATCCCCCATTGAGAAAACATCCAATTACAAGAGTTGGAGACTCTGGAAGGCACCCAGTGAGCTATGACATGCAGATGATTAAAGCGTGAAACACTTCGATGAAAAGGCAACTAAAAGTAACGATTAATTCACAGGAGACATAGCAGCATATGTGAGAAAATGTTACTGTATCTCATTGACATTTTAAATATCCACCCTTAGCATTAAAGTGTATTAACAACTGTATGTCTTTTAATTCTCCTGTTAGATCGAGGGTAGGAATTAAATAAAGAGAATAAAATGAAGTAGGTTGATGTATGTTCACGTATCTATCTCTAGGGTTGCATGCAGCACACATGAGTGTATGTTAGGGTCCCTGGAGCCCCACCCGATTGGTGACATTTCTGACTTTTCTTTGTGAATCGAAATCATAGCTGAAGTGATGCTGTGTTAAAAGTAACATGGAAACTGTCGTCTACTCCAAACACCCGCCTGCATACCACAAAGATAGGATGGTTTGAGGTTTATGTGATTTTTTTTATATTTTTTTCCCCCTTTTAGTTTTGCAATTCTGGTGTTCATGCAACCTCTTTGCTTGAAGTGTTTTGAGAGAACAAAATTAATTCTCACCAGGATATCAGTCCAGCTTTTGTGTCCTTCTGGTCTCATGAAATCTATTAAACATTTTAGGTATTAAGGACCTTATTTAATAATCCCTTGATTTATTGAGTAATTAGATATGCTTATTCCCAGCCTGGTATTTCCAGCGTTTGACATGGAGTTTGGTGCCTGTTTTGACAACGAAAGGCTTATTTTTTATAATCTATGTATGTCTACTGGACGGAAACGTTTTATGGCTCCAGTAAAAAAAAAAAAAAAAAAACAAAAAAAAAAAACATCTGAATGTTGCTTAAAATTATGTTGGTTTAATCATGGTCCATAATCTGATTCAACTGTGGCAAGTGGGATCATTACCAGTATAAATTGGTTTTAAGAGTAGCAGAAATTTTTTTACCATTTAATAAAGCTACAAGTTCAGTTTGATCATTCTTTGTGTTCTATCTGCTGTTTATCTGCCACGGGTACTGGTCATTTTACACGTTTTGTCATAATGTACCATTGAAGCTTTGGGTGATTCTTGCCAATTTTTAATGAAGAAACCAACTGACCTGGAGTCATTTGGCAACACTCTTTGAAATCTGGAGTCTAATCAGACTCCAGTGGGCACGTAGCGACCATGAGACTTACTTCAGACAACTGAGTGTTTTGTAGAGCACACAGGACTGGGTAGCATGTATTTGCCATTAAATTCTGGGTTTAATTTTGTTTGCATGTCATGTTTGTACTGATTAAACAGTTTGCATGTTTACAATAATCCCCATTAAGGCTGGTTTATGCCAGAGGCATCCGCGAGGTCTGCACGGCTGTGGCATCTCTGCATTTGGGGCCAGTGGGGCCAGACCCCATCAGATGTCACTGTGGAGCTCAATGTTCTCAATAATCAATGGGACAGGATAGTTCTTTCTAGAGCAATATTGCAAAAAAAAAAAAAAAGACAGATTCCCTTACCAATAAAAGTCTGTTAGAAACATTTGTGTCTATGTATCCAAGTCTGCCATAAAACTAACAAGCTCAGTAGGCTAAATGCTCTTAAGGGGCGCCTTGATATTGGGGCCAACCCACCAACATGTTTTTTAATAATGAACCTCTGAAATCGTGGTGCGCATGCTCAAGACGCCCTCAGTGGACAGCCGTGGGGCACAAATCCTCTGGCCCCAAACTCGGATCGTCCAATCAAAATACTCGAATTGCACACGTTATGTTTATGTTCTGCCTGATAGTGTACGACCATCTGGGCAAGGCTAATTTATTTGTATAGCAAATTTCAGTACAAGGACGATGCAAAGTGCTTTACATGATTAAAACGTTTTAAAATAAAAATGGAAAATAAAAGCAAGTAAAAAAAACAGTTGGAATAAACTAAACTAAAAGCAATTATTTATCTACTGTTGGTTGTCCTTGCTAGCTCATTGAATGACTGATGTGAATATTTTCTGTTCAATAAATGAAAATAAAATAGGAAGACAAATTTCCTTTGGGACAATAAAGTTCATCATATATCATAACAATATGAGTGAGCCTTTTTTTAAATTTGATGTTTGAAAATTAAATTACATTCAGTTTATATAAAAAGGATTTTCTAGTGTGTTGGTTTATGGTAATTTGTCTGTTTAATTGAACATTGATCAAAGTCAGGTTGTATGCATAACAAAAAAAAAGTGTCGCTGCTAATAGGTATCGCGTTTTTGTGCCCCACTTAACTTATCATGCCAGAGACACCACTGCTGCACGGCCATATTACGTAATTTTAGGTACCACGCTCCTCCGCACTGCAAAAAGTTTCAGCTCCACGCGCCTAGGAAAATGTCCTAATTACGCGGAAAAACACGTGCAGAAAAACATGGCGGATGAGCGAGCGCTCTTTCTGGCGAATGTTTGTAAATATAGACAACTTTGTGGCCCATAAAGATCACCGTGGATTTGAGAGTTTTTTTCCCACACGATCCCCCTGAGCAGGGAAGACGGTCTTACACAACGGAAATTATTCCAAAATGGACTTGGGGAAACCTCCGGAAAAATCGGCAACTCTACAATTAAAGCAGCAATGTAGAACCTGTCTGTTCTCCTTAAGTGTGTAACACAATTACAGAAACCCTGACAATAAAAGCCTCCATGGTAATACAGTATATGTTTCTTACCTTCAGTGGCTGTATTTTCTGTACCATAAATTCTTCTATGAACACAGATCATTGCATTCACCTTCCCTTTCTCCATTTTGCATATACTCAGGCATTTTCTCCACAGGTGCCAGGTTCAACTCTCCTGTGCACCGAGATAGTTAGCTGCCAATGATAGGCTTATTCAGCTTTGGATGGACCTTTGGCAATAGCCGACATGTAATTGATGCCGACTTTAAAATACTGCACTCTGGCCTGTTAACGGGTGTGTTTGTGTAGAAATGTGCCTGGGATCATCCTAAAATGAAATGGAGCTGGCTGGAGGATGTTTTCTTCTGGGTTGTCTGTCCTTCCATTCCATTTTTATGAGTGCAATACTCCAGGCATGTCATCAGGGAGTTGTTTTCATATTCGGCATCAGTTTTCCTTTGGACTTGTGGGCGAACAAGCAGGTCATTGTGACCTTTAGATAACATATTTTTAGCCATAATTCAATAATTCATACTCTGATTATGAGGTTTTTCAGCAATGGACGATATTTCATCCCAAAGCCTTAACTAAATATATTAGGTAAACTGCCACTCTAAAGTCAACTCATCATTATACTTTATTATCCACTTTAAATAGCAGCTTACTAAACTCAGTCTAGTCTTTTTACTTCTGCTTTATTTTGGATTAAAAGCATAAATATTAACTACTCAGGCAGAGTTTTCTTTAAACCGTTGTTTCTCTGAAAGGTCAGATTGTTTTCCAGAACAGGCGACCAACACAAGCCCAGATAGGCAACACTGAGCGCTTCAGGTCCAAATGTTTCTGCGTGTAGAGCTAATCAACTAATGTCACCTTGGAATAGCGAAGCCATCATCCAGCCAATGACGTGGCTCAATGTCTATTTTTTCAACATTATGACATAATTTAAAGTAGAGTTATATCATAGTCTGTTTTTAATTGGAGAATAGTGGTAGGTTTTGGATATAGTTAAGATCAAATGTATGTTTTGCAGGTATCTTGTGGCAGTGGTTGCATAGATATTCTGCTGGTTTGTTTCGATGAGGCCTAGGAGATGTAATTGTGAAGGTTGTCACAATTTATCGACCCCCGCGGGTGAAGATGTGTCAGAAGCCTTACAATAAATGGATTTTGTATTGCATCAACGTGATTGGACTGAAACATGTTTAGAAATCAATAAATGTTGAATATATATAGCCTGTAAGCAATTCCTCTGAAATAGGTGTAAATAAATCCTTGTGTTATGTATTCTTTACGTTTTCTAATGTTGATATAGGTGTCTCTAAGAAGATTTAATAGGTAATTTGATGTATTGTTGCACACAACTCTATTTCGTTCAGCTTTCCTAATTTCTTTTCAAATTAGGAAAGAAAAGAGAACATTCAATTCTCGAATGGTCAACGTGTGTTCATTTTCATACATTGGTAAAAGCTACAAGACGCTTGCCTGAGTTTGTCATATCTACTGTCATAGAAATAAAGTTAACAGCAACTGGAACAATTAACAATTATTATTAGAGATAATAGTAATTTTACCGCTGTGCACCGTTCAGATCGTAAAGGAGAGAAAAGATTTATGTGAAGCTCATTGTTTGATGGGTACAGGAATGTTTTCAGAGCCAAATTATGCAACTGCAAAAAAGGATGAATAAAAGAAAAATACAAATTTGATCTTAATAATCTTTTTACACATCTTTACCAGAGGACCAGTGCCAGTCATTGCTTTTTATGGCTTTTTTGATATACAGTCAGTTGACAGGGAAAGACCGGCCAAAGTTTTTCATATTATTTATTCACACAGTGCCTTTCAGCCTCTCTTAAAATAATACACACTTTGTTTGAGGCTCTGTGAAATTGTTTCTGCGCAGACTTTGAAGTATAAGTGGTTCTTGTGAGTTACATGTGATTCTCCTCTCAGAATAACAGCCAGGCACCAACATTTGACTCGAATGCAGTGCTTTTTCCTGTTTGTGATCAAAAATTTGTTTTGTTTTACTTCCATTTTACACACAAAAAAAGATGTATTGTGATTTTAATTGTTGCCCAGTCTTTCTCAACCATGGTAAATATATTTTCTTTGCAAATGCCTATATCTAATCCTGTTTTGTCTTAAACCACTAGAGCAAGCTGGAGCAGACAGAAAAGCCCAAGCTGAATTTACTTGATTTTTATTGTAATATGCAAATGAAGCGCCTCTTAGAGTTTTTGTTTTACATATTGTATGCACATCAGAGCACATTTACAGCACCAGGAGAATGCAAAACAAAACCCAGGGTGGTGTTAACCTGACTTTTTCCCTTGCCTCTGTTATGAGTTGAGTCAGCATATGAAGCAAAGGAAACATTATTTTTATGGGATTTCATTTATGAAAACCCCTCATGGGATCTACTTTCAAATAGCCCACACTCACAGATGCTAAAATACCAGCATAAAATATTCCATGTATAAAAACGTTGAATAGTTTATAAATTACACACCAGGTGAAAAGTGCAAACACAATGATGTACCATTTACATGTTAGTGTCTTTATATGTGGAGCAATTTTACGGATGGAGGCTCATATTTCCAAAATAAATGTGAAACTGTATGTTTTCAGGATTCCTACGCTGTGTTAAAATGTTTGAAATTTAATTGGATTACTATCCAAATCTGAATAAGTATGAAGGAATGAAAAAATAGCATGGGGAAAAGCTTCCAGGTTTTATCTGTTATCCAAAGATTTTTTTTAAAAATTGTAATTTCATAAACATAAAATTCTTTTCACATGAGTAACTTTATCTATAATTTGCCACAGGAAAACTTGGGTTATTGTCCAACACATTGATCATTTAGATTCTTAAGCCACTAACCAAGAAACACACTATTTTAGGGAACAGGGTAATGTCCCTGCTTTTATGACGTCTAGATAATTTTACACTACGGTTTTAAACTGATCCCAAGGTTCTTGAATAGAGTTGAAATAAAGCATTGAAGCAATTATTCCTTTAGAAATTTATGGAATGAATATGTCACTGATCATAAACTGGGATTAGAAGGCTCTATATAGAAAGCTCTAGGCTAATGTAGTCCAAATTAAAGACTTTATTTTTATTTGATCTAACATTATCCAAATGTCAAGACAAAAAACTGTGGAAATAATGGCACTGCTGCTGTGACCGGCAGCTTTAGGACTATGTTGCACAATTGGTTAAAAACTAATAGATAATCAAACTAGGTTTAGTTTTGTTCTCAAATGCTTATCATTTCTTAAAAACTGAATGAAAACCCACAAACCTAAAAAAGTATGGAATCTCAAATCATAAAGTTTTTAAGAACATAATTTTCAGACAAACGGATGTAAACCAAAGACATTAACACAAATGAAAGCATGCATGTATGGTTATATTTTAAAAGCTACCTGCTTTCTTTCTTCATCCTACTGCTTGATTGAATGAAAATCTCTTTAAGATCTAGATCTGCCGGAGTTTAGAATATTTTTGAGCGTAACTTTATTCTATTTTAATTTTATTACATTTGGGATCTGTTTCTGATTTATTCATGGGGTCTATCTAGCAACAAAAATGCGTTTTCCAAGAATTAAACAGCCATCTGTTTTCATCGATGGACTCAGGAAGGTGGATATCTGTTTCCAACAGGCAGACTTCTGGTGATTTGCGACAAAATAAGAGCAAATGGTGTTTTTGCAGGCTATCTGAAAAAGACCATGGAGCCTTTTACTTGTTGAGAATGTGCTATATTGAGTGTTATTGTTTATAATTATTGAGTTTAAACACATGTGATCATCCTCATATTTGTATTAGGCAATTGTCCTCGGTATGTTGAAATGATCATGTGGGTCACCATGTGAAATCAAAAAAAGGACTCATTTATCCCGTTGGTTCCCACGGTCCCGACACAAGTGATACAAATTCTGGCAGAGATAACTTCTCGGTCATTTAAGCATTTATTGCTTTAATACATGCCGCATGTTCCCCCATTTCTGATGGACTCCACCGACGTCTGCACGGCTAGTAAATGCTTAGTGCTCGTAACCCTGTGGCAGCCTTTAGTGCAGCCGTCTTCAGAAATTAGGTGTGTTTACAAGAAGCAGTCTCTGTGGCGGGCCACCTCCCTTGTAGAACGGTAGTGTAAACACTGAATATGAAAACATTGTAGATCTTCAAAGCAATGAAAAAAAAGTCATCTAACCAAAAGACAAGTGAACTGTAACAAAAAAAACCCTACATTTTGTTTATTGTAAATTCTGCTAAAATGACATGATGACAATAAAGCTACATTATAAAGCAAAATTATGTTAGACATTAAGATCACATATAAAATTCTGTAGAACTGAACAAAATTGCTTCAAGATAAGTAAATAAGAGATAGAGACCGAATATAAAACAGTTTTAGTTTGCTTTAAAAAGCATCAATAGTTACAGCTGCCCTGAAATCTTCAGGAAACCTGTTTTGGATGGCTGTAATGAACAAATGACTCCTTTCCAAAGTTTGACTTTTAACCTTGGGTACAATCAGAAAACCTTTTTCAAAGAACCCGATGAAGCGTTTGCAGGGTAAAACAAGACAGATAAATAAGAATTATTATGTATCTAGTCTAATAGTATTGTTTCTATAATGTCTGCAAATTAGGTCTTATAATAATGATCAAGCAAATGTTTTTAGTATTTGTATTCTCAGACACAGTTAACTTATGCAATGGAGTATTGGCAAATCCATGCTATAGAGTCTAGGAGAATATTTTTCAAAGTGTAAATCTTGTTTTAGAATTGGTGTGAAATGTTTTGTCTTGTTGATGTGAAAGTGAGACAAACATTCAGAACTACAAGCCAAGTCTCCCTTATTCGGGTCTCATTAGATCGTTGGAACAGATTTGATGCCCTACAGCAGAGCATGAGTGGTCTGGGTACAGTTAATGTGATTGTTTTGTTATGCTGATAAAATATTTGGCAGATTTTTGCTTAAGATAGGAGATAAATCTAGTTTTTTTTTTTTTTTTTTAAACCCACTGTGGGCTGATCAAATCCACTCGTAAAGCAAATAGTCAGCTTGTCATACATGAATCACTTTTATGTATTTACCCAGAGCATACTGACAGGTTCCCTGTTGTTTTATCCCACCTACTTAATAAAAGAAAGAATGCTTCTTTCAGGTTTTCGACTATAATTGTATTTTGTGATTTTACCAAAGATTCCTCGACCTTTGCCAAGGTTGCAAGGATTTTGTTCTCAAAAACCAAAGTAAAAGCAAAGTACAGATCAAGATCAAAGCTTTTCATTTTGCTCCATTAACCTTGAAATCTACAAGCCAGAACTCAACTCGTGCAGAAAAAAATCTGCAACATATACAGAGAATATAATATAATTAGGCCTAAAGAAGTTTTGCCGGTCAGGCATTCTTACTTGGACAAAGGCCCCTTTAACCTTGGTGAAAGTGTCCCCTCTTGGCCTTTCACTCCAACATAACCTCTTCTGCTCTTATGGCTGCTTAATATCCTTTGTCTCCTTCTGCCACATTTTCCTCTTTGAAGCCCTCCCCTTGCCTCTTAATTTCCTTCCCACCTGCTCTGTAACACCGGCCAACACGACTGCAGCAAAAAAAAAAAAAAAAAAAATACAGTGCTCCTACAAAACACGAAGATCTATCCGACCCTTTGAGGCGCTTATACTTGTTTAGCAAGTCAGCAAATCACTGTAAAGGGACAAGCCTCAAAGCCCTACAGGCTCCTGTTGCCAGTATTAATTGAAAAATACTTAAAAGGGGATAAAAATCTCCCACATTTCAACGTGACCCTGCTGAATTTTTTTGTGGTCGCTACAGGCAACAGATCGTTAATTAGCTATTTCTCCTCATATGTTATTTATGCATTCTTTCTGATCATAGAAGAGTGCCAATATTGAGGAGGAGCAGCATCTGTGCACACAAAAGTGCACTGTGGTCTGTGTGAGTAATTATTGTACATTTTATACAGGACATGGACAGATTAACAGAAGGTGAGAGATTGTTTTTAATGGTAATCGGTGTGCTGTGGGTATTTTCTAAATATACCAGCCAAAAACATGCAGACTTAACCTTCCTTTTCTCAGATTAAGTCAGTAATAAATGCATCAAAAGGTAGTTTATTCCAGTAAATCAGTTAAAAAAGAAAGCTTAAATACATTAAATGCATGGACTGATACATTTAAAGTATTTTAGTTCATTTGGATGAGTATGGCTTACAAAAACAAAATCAGCTTCTCGAAATTGGAATAAAAACGGGGCCAATTAATCAAAGTATTTTTAATACAGAAATGTTTCTTTCTAACCATATTATGGTCCCGACAATGTTAAGGAAAACTTTAAACTTGACAGTTGTCTAGGAGGCAGTCGCTGACACTCTCAAGAAACGGGTATAATGTTTGACTTTATCCAAGCCTATTAATGGAAAGTTAAGTGGAAGGAAAAACTGTGGTAGAAGCAGTTGCACATTCAAGAGCTACAACCACAGCCTTAAAGTGTAACTCACCTTGATGTAAAAGCATAACCTCACTCTCAGACACATTTTCAAACATGCCACCAAAGTGGGCAGTGGAGGTTAAGCGAGGCTGTGGTTAGGACGAGGGAAAGTGGTACCTATCTTAACTTGACATATTGAAGCAAGAAGAGTGAGCAAAGCACGTTCGTCATGAATCGGTCTTTTGAGGTGGAGGATTTCCCAACACCTCATCACTGGAGGTTGGGGGGGGGGCTTTGTGGAGTCCAGCAAGGCTTGAGCCTTATCAGTCCAAGCTGCGGGCTCAAGGCACTGAATCAGCAATGCCCGTAGACAGTGGTGGACATGGTGGGTCCAGTTTCTGAGTTTTAAAGTGATATTAGCAGCATTGTTGCTAACATGTGCTAACGTTCAAAACTGTTGCATACTGTCTGAAAGTTTACATTTAAATTTTTATTTGCTCAAAGCATATAAGATTCTCTTTATACATTATGATCAATGCTGGCAAAGCTAACAAAGCTAACAAAGCTGACTCCTGAATCGTTACGGAGGCCTGTGTCTGACAGACGTGCTTTTTTACTCGAACACGGGGCTATGGAGACGAAAGCATGTTCAGGAAATTTGAAAATGTTATAGCTAGTGTTCAACCCAAAGAGGGCAGTACTAAGATGGTTTTAAGACAAATATTGCAGAACTAAACCAAGTCACATGAAAATGTAAAACATTGCACAGTAACATTAAAGTAGCACTGTTGGGCCCAGTTTATACATTTAATCTGCAAAAAAAGGTGATATACACATTAAGATGATTGTAAAGCAAAGTATCAAATCAATATTCACTGTAATTTAGAGTACTGTTTTAATAGGCTGATGTTACTGTATTTAAAACCTTTTGGTTTTTGTTAGTCTTATGTAACATCCAATTTCTTCTGTAAACTTAATTAGATTTTTTTTTTTAGTAGTTGGAAGCCATAAAGATCATAAGGATCAGAAAGAAACACTTGAAATATGTCACTTTGTGTTTAATGAATCAATGATTGTGTTTTTAATCACTGTGTGTATTTAATCACTGAAAAAAATAATGTTATATGATAATTTACTAAGTGGGGTGACCTTTGTTGACGTCTCCAATCCTGAGAAGGCTGAATAAATCAGTACAGGATTTATACGAAGGTGAAAATCAAAACATTGAAAAAAATGTATACCAAAATTTATTTCATCGAAGTCTGGGGGAAAAAAAGCGATGTGAATATATTTGTTGAACTTTACCCATTATTTGTGGGCCATGTTGAGCCCTGTTGCTTCCAAGTTATTTATGTCCATCAGTGTTTAATCACTATCATTGTGTGGGGACTGGCTCCTGTTTCTGTTCTTTGTGCTCTTTTTTAATACCATTCAGTGTGGGGTTTAGTTACAGTTGCTCAACTAAACTGGAACATTGGGACCAACTAAAATATTCTGCAATGAACCGGAGGGTGTTTATCCTCTTGGCATGAGTACCTTGGGTGTATCTCCATACTGTGGTTGCCAGAAGTCTAAAGGCCTTTGCTTTTCACTCTCCTGGGCCTTGCCTATGAACAATCAGATGTATTTCCTCAGCAGTCTGGATCTGACATTGATCAATTCATCCTTGTGTAGTTGAGCCAGCTTTCTAACAGTTTCCATTTTCTTTGCCTTGGCTTCCTATTATTGTCTCCACTGAGGGTATTGGTTTTGGCCTGCCATCTCCAATTGTAACTTTTTATAGTGTTCCTACTCCAGGTGTAGGACTGATAGCGATCATAGGTACTGCTATCGCTGAATTTGATCATTTTTCTTAACCACTAATTATAGCTAAATGTCTATTAGCATGTTGTTCTTCAGCCACACATTTTTTTTACTTGCCATCAACAAGTTACTATCATCATTCTGGGCTTTTCAACAACATTGACATCAGGGTTTTAGGAAGGTCATTCTAAATTCCTACCTCAGCGTACTTTACCCATGTCAAAAGTAGTTTTGAGATACTTGGGGCACTTTTGGGATATTTTTCTGTTGGGAGACACGATCATAGCCGAGTTTAAGCCAGTTTCATCCAAACTGCCCCCCCTTAAGATGAAAGGGATTTGGTTAGGGTTTTAAAAAACAACCCAGGATCCTCCAAGGCTCAAACCTACCATGAACTGGAAGCTCCTGAAGCACCAGTCCATGATGAAGTGAGTTTAACACCAACGCAGAGTGACACAGAGCCCCTGCCCCAAAACTGGCACCTTCAAGCAGGAATACAAATTCACAGCTATCCACCTTGGCAATCCCAGGGACTTTTAAGGGGAAATACAAAGATCTTTTAGATTAGCCTTCACAAAGCCAAACTCAACCCTGTGAAAAAGGTCTTCATAGTAAACGGTGTCTATGAGTGCTATTGAGTGTTAGTAACACTACATACATACATTTCAGTCTGTATGATTTTGACTTGTTGTAGACCAGAGAACATCAACAATAAATTCAAACTTCTGCACCCGATTCTTGTCTATAAAGATCCAGAAGATAATAGTTCAAATAAGTCAATAAAAGCCCCAAATGAATATGATATTCATGCCAACGATGAGTGTATGTCAACTTCTGATTAGAAATGTGCATTTATTACTTAGTCTAGCATCTCTTCTTAGTTTCTCTGACGCACCCTCATCATTTTCTCTCTCTCTCCAAGTGAAGCCCAGATCCTTCATTAGCAATCTTTTAAGGACACACACTCCCCTGGGCTGCTGCAGACTCACAAGGCACAACATAAGAGCAAGTTGACCCGGTAAAGACCGGAAGCAAAGCAAGGACAGAGGCAGGGGAACGGTGGAACAGCAGATGATTGTGAATGGAGGCGGTAAAGGGTGGCGGAGTCACAAGGGAAATAACTTGGTGTCTCGGGATCTGCAAAACAATTGCAATGCTTGCTGCTACTTTTCAGCTTTTCGGATGAAAGGATTTTCTGAGGCAAAAGCAGAGCAGCAACCAAAGATAGTGAAGACATCTTACATGCAGTGTTGAATTACTAATTAAACAAGAGGTGCGTTCAGATGAGACTAAGACGCAAGGAAAGTTCACCAGTTGTTTGCAACAATGCAGAGTTAAGAAAATAAAGGGAGTTAGGCAGAGAAAAAGGGAGATGAAGCACCCTGAGAATGGAGCCAGGCTCAACAGTGTTCTGGCGGCGGAGGGAGAATGTTGGAGAACCAGAGAATGTTCTGGCGGGGAAATGGAGGCTGGATTGGAAGACTGAGAGCGAGCAGGCAGGCTAAACATTTGGATGGCTCCTGTAGATGAAAATGGACCAGCAGGCAAATGGGCTGGTTTAGATGAGCATTGATTCTGGCAAGCAACGTTGCTGCTTGGGTATTAGAAAAATATTCCTGGAAACTTCAGAGAACAACAGCACTAGATTTAAACTGCTCATGTTTTGATGATCTCACAATCTGATGAATACTAGATATGAAACATGGCTTTGTTTACTGCTGAAAACTCCTTAGATCTACTTTATGGAGTTTGGGATCGCAGGAGGCACAGCTGTCAGATACTACAAGGTGGATTGCACCCTGGTCAGGCATCAAATCTATCACCGGGTGATTCATGTGACCTAGTCATCAGATAACATAAGATTTTTTTTCTTTTTTTAACCTGCGGGAAGACTCCAATGTACCCAAAGCAAAATGGCATCAGTGTAGATGCATGACAGAGACAGGGCTCAACCAAGATTTAAGCTGGGATGTTCTTGCAGCAAGGCAACAGGGATAATCGCCCCACCACTTTTCCACCTTATGCACACCTGCATTCTGTAGAGAAAGCAAATGCAGGAAAAAATGTGTTTTTTACAGACTATACTATATTTACTATTAAATTATTTGAGTGTGAATGATGTTTTACATATTTTTTTTTGTTAATTTCAGTAATTAATTAATTAATTAATTTTTGTCAGCAAGCAGTAGGTACAAAAGATGTCTGCCGTTATGAAGCTAAAACAAAAATCTGTTTTCATTCCACAGTGAGCTGAACTCTAAACTACAAGACACTCTGGAGCAAATAGAGGTATTTGAATTTCTTGTTTTACTTCTTAAACTGTTATCTGAAGGTAATATATTGAAACTTCAAGCCGTGTGATATTCGTCATTTCTCTTGTGTTTTTAGAGTTTTTGATCTAGAAAAAGCAAATCAAGCTTCAATTTGACATTCCGATTGTTTGGCTTTGTCATTTTGGGTCTGCCACATATTGACACAATCTCACACTCGAGAGCGTGAGCGTGCAACCACTGTAAATTGTATCTGTGCAATCTCTGCTTGTGTCGTGATGCCTGTGTGTGATAAATAATAATGAAGAGGCAATTATGGCAGCACCAGTGCTGCTATGCTCCAGCAGATTAATTGCCTACAGTTGGGTCTGTGAACAGGAGGGATGTTTGAATGTATGCACACACATATAGCCTCTTGCTTGTTTACCCATCAGCTTGAGCCAGTGAACAAGCAAGGCAAAATCCTCTAAATCATAAGAGTAAACACATGAACAAAGCACAGTTCGCCATCTCTAAAGCAGGGTTCAATGAGTTATTAGTGCAACGTTTGCAGTCAAGGACATTATGCCCTAAAGGCACCCATATGCAATGTAGCTGCTTTCATTATAGAGGTGTTTCTTAGAGAGTATGGGAAGACTTTAGATATTATACAACAATAGAAGTAATGGAAAAATCCTGCTAAGTCTTGGAAGCAATACAAACTGATCAGACTATACATTTTGACCGAATAGGCCATCGTTCCGCCTTTTATTGCCAAAACAACCCTGATCCATCAAGCCAAAGTCTGTACCAGATCTCTGAAGGTGTGCCGAGGTTTACAGTGTCCGGACGTTAACTGCAGACCATTATTTTTTTTGTTTTCCATACACATAATTGCCAGAAGTACTAACAAGGTATTGGAAAGTATCGCAGGGTTGATAGTTATTGGACATTTTATTTTATTATGATAAGATATTTTTTTATGATAAGAATTCTAATTGATGATGATGACACACCTCAAAAACCTGTAATATGGCTTGGATAGCTGGTTCCACTGAAACCACAATACATTGTTGGTTTCATAAGAGCATCAGTAAATTTGAAAACACAAAATATGTAAATGTCATACAGTCCAACAGTAAAATTGTACTACTTGGAGTATTTGTGTTTTTAGGGCTTTTGACACCTGTAGTGCCTTATAGTCAGAAGCCTACAACCTACAATTTATAGCAAGCTGTAATTGTCATTGTCCTGTGTTGCGTTCATTATCACAATGAATACCCTCAAATATTGTGATTTAAGATTTTATGTTAGTTTTGCCGCACCGTTGTACCAAGAAGTCTGGGTAAATTTCATCCCAATTTATGTCAGCCGTGTCCTTTCGGCTTAGTGCGTCAGCTGCATGTTTTACTTCATCCTCGTGTGTAACACTTTCACACAAGGCTTAAGACAACATTGGGTGATGCAAGACATTTGATCTCTTAGCCTTTGTAGGCACTTTGCTCTCTGAGCTCAGATTATTGTGTCAAACCTGTCACACATCTCACGACTTCTTAATTTCTTCCTAAACTTGACTTAAGTGTGATGCCTCCCTTTTCATCTCTTTATCTTTCACTTGGTTATACATTCACTCATATCCACATTCAGGTACCCTGCCCTTGGCCTGATAGTTTTAAATTTGCACATCTGTGTGTATCAGAATCCCCCCGTCTTAATGCTGATAATCCCTCTCCTTCTTCCCACCCTGGTTTCGCCTCCTCCGCTCCTTTGTCTTCTGTCTATTTCTGTCTCTAGGAGCAGCTTGATGTCGCCCTGTCAAAGACTTGTAAGCACTTTGATGTGTTGCACTACACCAAGGTCCAGAAGGCCTACACGCTCCTTGGGAAAACCCAGGTCAGTGGTTTCTGTCTTCTCTGGAATGTTTAAACATGCCTGAATGGGATAGCTCTTTTTGTACATCACTTCCTGCTTATATCCTGTTGTTAGAATCTCTTGTCCTGACTCACATAGGATATTTTCTTTTTTCTTTACCCTTCTACCATTATGTCAGAACAATTATTTAGTTGAGGTGGTCGAGTAAACTTTGTTTCTAAAATACGTTCGTGATTTAAGTTTAGATGATTATTGCGTTCCTGCCATTCTCTGTCAGTTCACCATTGTCAAAAAGGTCTCGATCTCACTGGGTCTTTTATCTGGTTAAATAAAGGCTTAATTTAAAAATATAATAGCCATTGTGCTTTCTGATGTATACCATTAATGAATCACTAATTAAATAAACAGTAAAAAAATTAAGAATGTCAGTGTAAAAATGATTGCAGAAATTAGCTTTTGCAGTAAAAGCCGATATATTTTGCTCAACTAGAGGAAATTGGAGTTAAAATAGCTTTACTCAATCCACAACCTTTGCTTTAAAATTTAAACAGTTGAACAATGATGCAGAGAAAGGCCAATGGGGAGCCCTTTAAACCATGTATGAATATGTATCCCACATGTTTATCTGACGATCACCTGTCAGTTCAGATAAAAATGTTTTTCTAAAAACTGTAAAATCCAAAATGTGTGTCACAGTTTCTTTAATGGTGGTAGTAGTTTTGATTCCAACCAAAACTGAAAGTATTACAAGACTTTCCCCACTTCTGCAACAAAGAAAATGTCCCCATGGTTTGTCCAATTTTTTTTTATTATTATTTTTTAGGTTAAACTCTTTAGTTTCAAAACACTGAACAAGAAAAAGAAGCAGAAAAACATGATTAAAATCTCATCTTTTTTCATTCTTGTGGGCCCAGTATAATAGATCTCATCTTGTGAACTTTATGCAACACCCCAAGAGCTAAATTAATGTAATATTTGAACACCATTTAATTGAATTAGTGACTAATTGATGGTGTTTATTTTTATTGTATAGACTCATAACAAAACTCTTCCTGTTAACATTTAATATTTACCATGGGGCTATATCAGGCAGAATAAAATGATTAATTAAATACAAGGGTTATACAATACCCCTATAGTGACTGGCTGACTGAATGAATAGGGTAGGGGGCAACTGTTCAGTTATTTCTATGAAAATTGTCATAGAGGCCATCATATTTGTGACACCCTGTGACATGCTGTCATGTTTTCACTCTTGTGCCGTGGTATTTTAAGTTCCACAGGTTTGCCGTCTATACTCCTCGGAGTATAGAATAGTTCACAGTCTTTAAATGAACAAGGCCATGGAGCACATACGGCATTTTTCGTGACTCCATTTTAACTTCCTTTCTGTCAGCTAAATGCCAGGGGCGCACACCTTCCCCACATAAGGGATTCAGATTTGTCTCGCAATTCCTAGGGAAATATTAAGCTTGCTTCTTCTGAATGTCAAAACAACAGAGCGGATCATGTCACAAGCAGATTTATATCCAGCTTCACTTTTAAGGGAAAGTTGTCAACTTCAAGAATTCACTTAAACTTCTGTTAAAATGCTTAAAGGGGAAACAAACAGACTTGTCTCACCCCAAAACTTAGGTTACTAGCCTCTTTCGGGCTATATCTCTCTGGCTGCTGATATGTGAGTCCAGCACTGAGTAGTTCAAGTCAGTAGTTTACACCCACTTCTTATCAGCTCATATGTCTTATTAATTATGGACTTTAATGATTTATATGGGTTATTCTGCTCTAAAGGTGAAGGATTGGGACAATGTTCTCTGTGCCAGTATTGTTGTGCTAAGCTTCAGTGCGCTCAGCATGATGCTACCATCATCACTCTTAAGTTAGGGGGAAAAACAATTGTTTTTAGGTTTCAAAACCTAGCTTTGATTCTTTCAAATGTCGTTCTTGTTGCTGCTGCCAAATGGCTCAATCTTCATCATGTCACCTGCCCATAAAACCTGTCCAAAAGGCAGATGCCTTGTTCACGTGGTCAGCTGCAATTGGCAGAAAAGCTTGACTGTGTCAGTTTTCAAGTAGGTGATTTCTTATTTGCTTGGCACTTTCTCAGTCCATGGTTGTGAGAAACTTACCTTAAACATGGACATTGACACCGGTGTTTAAGCATATTTTAGTTTATGGGAGATTTGAGCGTCAGCGGTTCTTGGAGATGATATTTTGGGTAAGATGTTTGGAATAATGGGTTGTTACATTTGTTAAGGGCCATTTATGCAGAGCGGGTTAATGATGGGTGGTGAAGTTGTGAGGAAAACTGCAGTTCCACTCCGGTCCAGTGAGTGGCAGCAAAAAGACAGCATAAGTCAAACAGACAATCCGGATGAGTGGCAATCCTCTTGCCACTCATCCAGACTCTGGACAACTTTTGCAGATGCCGTTACATCTCCTTAGCCCCTTTTACACCAATCCTACCCTATTCTGCCCTCTCGGATCTGCCGGGAGGGCAGATCCGAGAGGGCATTATTCTATTCTCCTACTATTCTATTATTCTATTCTCCTTCTATTCTCCTACTGTTGGTATAAATAAATGAAAATAAAGCACATACTCTCTCTGCGCACTTGTGGTGCTGCGAGGGGGAGCCGATAGACTGATCTGTCTGATCCAGACTTTGCCTAACGGAGTTAAAATTTAGAACTTTGTGAGTAGGATTTTGCCTCATCCATAACAAGAATAACCAGGGGGATTTTTCAGTACAATACCGCAGACTTTTGATGGGAACAAAATTATCTTTATAGGTTACAGGATGTATTAGTTGTGCAGATACGGCTCTGCTTTTTCTACTCCTCCCGTGGAAGAAAAGCAGAGCCAGCTTGTTCCAGTCTGATTTAGGTTTTTAAATACAGGGTACCCATCTGTGGTTTGTAAATGGTAAAAGAGATCACAGTCTACAAACACAGGTTTAGATAAAACTACTTTTTGTGATACATTAATGTTATGAAATTGACAAGTTTGTAAACTAGTCAACTCCTTACTGTTCCTTACTCCTTGTGGCGCCCAATGAAATTTGATAATAATGTAGATATGACGGATTTACTGATACCAGGTAAAAATTGTGAATTGCATGGTACTGATGGCTAAATGACTGCTGTTAATGATTCAACAAATATCAGACAGGAAATTCAAAGTAAGTTGAAACAAACCACAGAAAACCTCTTTACCAGAGTGGAAAATATAACATAGAGCCTCAACTTTTGTCTTGTTATCAGTATTAATATTTCAGTTACTAATACTGTATAAAAAATGGTACCTGTGTTTTATTTTGAATAAAACTGTACCTTTATGTTTATATAATATTACATATTACTCATCTTGTTCAGAAAAAACAAAGGAATTATTTAATGGTACATTTGTGATTTATTGCTATGGCTCATTTATTACTGCACCTTTAAACAACCCAGAGCTTTATGTTTTGAATCGGTACAGCAAATGTAGTAGAGAAGAGGGAGGCTCACTTTTGAACTTACTGTGTAGATGCGTTATGTTTTCCAGGTTTTCTGCGCAAACCGTTTTTCTGTTGGCAGATAATTGGACCGGCTGCAGGATTGAAAAGTAATTTGGTTTTCTAAATTACCTTTTAATGTTTTTAGCTACTTCAGGAATAAATGCTTTGATTTTCACCTAAATAAACACCTTATAATGTTCACATCTTCATGCAGATCCAGCTAGAAGCTCCCAGAAAGGGTTCCCCTATTTTTCTAGCACAACCAGAGCTTTTATGGTCACCTGTATATCAAGTGAGAGTCCCTCTTCTCTCTGTTCCTCAGAGGACCCTGATGATGCTTATTAGAGTAAATCTCCACCTCATTTCTTGCTGGATGAATATAAGAATTAAGGGCTGTTATTTTGATTATGTAACCATAGTGAAATGTTTAATAACTTTTATAAGTGATTAGCCGTAACTTACAATCAGCCCATTCTGGGTCAGCATTCAGGTTTTACTGCTATCTTCAGCCTGATTGCCACCTGTTCCTGTGCGCAAACACACGCCAGGCACCCCTCTTGGCCCCAAGGCTGCTCTGAATTGAGCTCCGTCCCTTTATTGTAGCGCTGTTCGAGTAATGAACCAGCCAGACTGATGCCCTGGACTGCCAGTCCATCTCTGCCCGTGAGCATATGCAGTTGCGGTGAACGTGGTACAAATAACCATTTTTTTCAGCCTTCTTTTTCTTTTGACTCATTTCTCTGCCTAACTCATTTGACTGAGTAGGTATAATAAAATCGTCCATTTTGTTCACTCTTCCCAGTGTTTTGTGACTAGTGCCTGGCCAGCAGCCCCAGTAACACACAGTTAGTAATCCGACCAATCAAACTGTGCGACAAAGGAGCCGCAGGTCCATGGGAATGCTTTTTTTTTTTTTTTACAAAGTGTGTGCCGTGGATGCAGGGCCCGTTTGACAGACATGAGAGCACACAGAGCAGGAATGACAGCTGTGATATGATCTGACTTTGGATCAGATAAACAACCAACCTTCAAAATATGAATCTATACTTCATCAACAATGCTGGGCTCGGGAGGGGGGCATAGTTGTTTTCAGGGGGGTCTTAAGCCCCCCAACCCAGATCCCAGGTATTTGTAGCTTGCACCAGTGATGATGTAAGTGAATACTCATTATGCCTCTCGGTGCCAACAGCCATCCTTGAGGTGGCTGCTGCGTCACTGAGGGTTGTTGAGAACTAATGTTTTATTTGTTGCTGGGACAACGAGCCTTTTCAGACACAATAGGCCCTAAAGAGGTCTTTGTTGGTTGCGTGTTCCCATTATGCTGAAGTGTTTAGTGTTTTTGATTGCTTTACTACACCTTAACATCATCTGCTGATTTTGTTAGTCGAGATGTAGCTGCTACATTTTACTACATCGGGTTAGAGTTGTTCGTTTATGTGTACAATGCTCACCTTGATTTAATACCTTCCGATTGGATAATCGGTTGCAATGTTCCAGCTTGACAAACCACCTAAGATTTGGTATGTTTATTATTATGAAGATTCAGAAGAATGATTTTGGTTAAGCTGTTTGTTTTGATCATATTTTGCAAAATGGACACGGGAGATTAGGGTTATTGTTATTAAGGGTGCCATATTCCTTCCTCTTCTGTCCCTTCTTTTCATGTGATTTTCAGTGTGTTTTGAGGTCTGATGAGGTGAAAGTCCCTTTAGAAAGAGGGAAAGAAATGCTTGAATTACTTTACGTCAGCAGGGAGTCACAATGGACTGTGGGTCGCAGTTTGTGGTCAAGCCCTGACAGTAAGAAAATCTAATTACACTGCAGCGCCCGTTAACCGAGGGCATCACTCAGCACTGCTCCGGCGTCCCCTCGAATCGCCGGTGTTCTCGTTTCTGGAGGGTTCAAAGATGAGATAGTTGAGATTGAAAGGACGGGAGGTGGGATGATGCAAAATGGTACCTCGCTGCAGATATTACTTCACTTTAAATTAAAATCGGACACAATGGAACTCTGACTGGGCACGATGTGGCACATCAGGATAGTGGAACTGTTTGAAACTTTTCTATTTACTTGAAGACTAAAAAGCTTAATTATTGATGGAGCTTAAGCAATTTTCTGTGAAAGGCAATAATGTGAAAAATAAAGCCCAAGTAAAGCATTTCCCGAGCTTACAATGGCTATGAACTTGACCTGCAAAGAAATCCATGGTTCTCTGGGGTACCGTCAAGGATAACGGGTTTCTCTGCGTGAAGGTGGGTTAATTATCATTATCATGTTATTAACTTGGGGTGTAACATAACCTGGATGTTTACCCTAATGTAAGAGATCAGCACAGGTAAATACTGTCTTGTAAATTTCCACTTTAATCAGGGAAAAGTTACACAAGAAACTTTGACGTATGTATAGTAAATTAGTTTTTTTTTTTACTTGTTAGCCTTTTCATCCAAAGATGCAAAGAAATAGAGACATCTTGCTAAGAAATACATTGATTATATGCATATAAAAAATTACAAATTACTTTTAAGTAAAGTTTTTTTTGTGAGGGATTTGATGCTACAAATCAAATATTCCACTTGGTTATATTGATTACTGCTTAATCCTGTATAAGGAAGGTAGCTTTGTTAAACCGTGGACAATAAGTATTTGATCCCCTCTGACAAAAAAAATACCAGTCTCCAGTTTTTAGAGAAGTTTTGTTCTAACATAAAAAGAAAGCATAATAAAAAGACACGTCACACTGCATTAAAGTAAAAAAAAAAAATTTAGTCACGTTTGTTATCCGATATGATGCTTCCACAGACCAACCAGTGAATTAGTCAGTTTGCTAGCTAGCCAAACCAGCATCCACATCCACCCAACCCAACAACCAGCCAAGTAGTCCAACCTAACTAAACAACTACCCAACCAGTACAATCTAACAAGAAACCAATCCAACCCAACAAATCTGTTTTAAGCAGGTTTCTTTTTTAAGTTTTATCTGTTTTCAAGTATTTTTGATAACTATTATACTAGCATGGATTAACTATTTCCATCTGATTTATTTATCTAATTAAAATGCACTGGGTAAGTCTTAAAACTTATTTTTTATCATACTATGTTGTTTCAGTCCCTCCCTTTTCTAGGACAAGGTTGGAGCTAAAACTGATACAAAGCCCCAACACAAAAAGCAAATGCCCTATACCAATACTAATGGCTACACATTTTCTGAGACTTCCCCCCTAAAGGCAGCAGCATCATAAACCGGTTTAATGTCAGTTTGGAAACAGCAGTTTCTGCGGGCAATCTGATCCTTGCCAGTGCTGCCGTCTTACCAATCTTTTTACCTCTCTTTGTAGACTGCGATGGATCAGCTGCACATGCATTTCACCCAGGCCATCCACAACACAGTGTTCCAGGTCGTACTGGGATACGTCGAGCTGTGTGCCGGCAACGCCGACACCAAGTTCCAAAAGATGCAGTATAAGGACCTCTGCACGGTAAGGACAGGACCGTGTGAGTACTGTATGACCTACAAAGCTAAATTACCATGATGTATTGTTTAGCGCATGCACAAGCAGACACCAAATTCATGTTTTCTCACACTTCGCAACCCCTCCTTCACATTTGTTTTACTGTACAGCCAAATGTAAATTTGCCTCATTTCATGACGAGGGAATCCTTCACAGTTCCCTCGGAGGGTGAAATGAAGGATGAGAGCGTTGAGCAAATGATTGAGTGCATGGCGCATTGTAGCTCCTCACAAGATAATTAATCTCGCTCACGATACAGAACAGAATGCATTGCCGCAGTAGCACCCTTTGTCAGGCCCACACATCTCAGCTCGCCCTTTGTCTTTTTCTACCCCTCCACCCCCAAATTCCAAGCAAATCTTATTTGCATGCTCAGTAAGCCAGAACTTGGCCAATGTATCACTAACTTGTCGAGACAGAGCCACCTCCCCCAAGGCTGTGTTTTAATCCAACCAACAGAAGGGAGGGAAATACGGGGAGGTGAATGTTATCTCATCCTTATGGTACTGTATTCTTCGGTCCAGTTGCCGTTGCAGTTTGAGAGCACAACATTTGCTGGGGGGCAGGGGGGGGGGGGGGGGTGTTGCCAGCTGTGCTCATGTCAGGAATGGCCTGTCCTTTACCTCTTACCTTTGTGTTACCTCTCTTTGATGTCACCCATCATCTGTTCCTCTTTTTTTTTTAGCGTTTTCCTGTCCTGGCCTTAGAGGGACTTTCCTTGGCATTTATCAAGCGCTCCACGGTCCAGTCTTCTACTGGATCTTTCAGCCAGTTGTGTTTTTTTTGTTTTGCTAATTTTTCACATTCACTTTTGCAATCTTGTTTGCAGGGTATTTTGTGTGCTCTGTATTCCAACTTCAAGTTGTAGTATTCCCTTTAATTCCATTTCTTTGCTTGTGCCTCTCTAACGGCCCCTGAAAGTAGTTGAGGGTCTGAATGATGAGACTGTGCCATGGTTACAGACACATCTTTGTCTTCACTTGTGTTTGACAGATTTCCTCTCACACAGCGTGTTGCCAGGCGGATTTTTCTGACACCACAAACGCACACTGTGGATTTAAGCTCACTGTGTTCAGACTGCGAGGATGTTCTGTTACTGTCCCAGCTATGCGATGCTAAAGGGGCAGTACATTCTCACACACTTGAATAAAGACACATGTGAACACCCACACACACTTCATCTCTGCCAGTAGGAGAATTGTGAGCCTTTGTGCGGCAAGGTTTTTAGGATATTTTCTTGCTTTGACGTTTCGTGGTAGATAATTTTTCTTGAGGCCCCATCTGCCCAGCTTAAAAGTGTCATACCTTCCTCTGCAATTACAACTGCCAGTGTTTGTGCTATGCCGCTGTCAACGTTGTGTACCTGGAAACTGATATTTTATGCCACCAAATATCGTCAGTGAGAGCCTCAAACCTTACCGCTGAGACTCAGTTCTTTATTTTGACTGGGCCAATTCAAACATAGAGATCTGCTTTGATCTAAAACCATTCTGCTGTAGCTCTGCTTTTACCCTTACGGTCATTGTTGAGCTGAATAGGGAACCTCTATCTCAGTATCTAAGAGGTTTTCTTTCAGGATTGCCCTGCATTTAACTCCATCCTCTTTCCCATCACCTCAGGCCCATCTTCCTGTCCCTGATGAAGGCTAGTATCCCCACACTATGATGCTGCCACCACCATGCTTTACAGTGGGGATGATATGTTTATGTCCAATAATTCTGTCTTATTGTTTTAAACATAGGTGAAAAAGTTCAGTTTTGGTCTTATCTGACCACATCACTATCTTTCATTTTTTTGTGTCCCGACAAACTGAAAGAACTTCTTATTGTTTAATTTCAATAATGGCTTCTTTTTTCCCCCAATCTTCCATAAAAGTCACTAAACCCAGTAGTTGCACAGTCAACACATCCTCCATTCGAGCTGTGGATCTTTGCAGCCCCTCCAGAGTTACTATGAGCCTCTTGGCTGCTTGGCTGTTAAGACCCTCCTCATTTCTGCTATTCTATATTGCTTTACTGTTTACATCTTCAGATGCTGGATTGAACTGTACTCCATGGTATCTTGAAAGCTTGTGCCTTAAACTTTTTTTTACAAATGTATTTCCGACCCCTCTGGTGTGTTTGTTGGTCTTCATGTTGCTATATGTTCTTTAATGTCCTCTAACAAATCTCTGAGGCTTTGACAGAACAGGTGCATGTATTCTACAATTAAATTATAACCAGGTAGGGATGAATGCATTTGCAAGGCGCTGGTTATGATATCTGTCTAAGTGTGAGTTTTCTTTTTTTAAAACACAGCACGGATGGTTATTTTCCATTCAGCAGGACATTGAAGTCACACTGTCCCCTGTGCAGCTGGACCGGGATGAGAAAACTTTGTTTGCTGAAAAGAACAAACTTCTGAGCGTTTTCCCTAGACAAATAAAGCTTAGGAAAGTGTTCCAGCCCCCCTGAACCTGCCGCTAAGTTATGCTCTTTAAAAATTCAGGGGAAATGGGAGCATCGGCAAAGGTCAGGTCTGATTGTGAAAGGGTCTTATTAATTTTACAACATCTCATTAAAAGATAGTTTCACTTCTTATCCATTCCCTGGTCTAGCATTCTTTTTTTTTTGATGCAAATAGGAGACTTTTACAAAAATGTCTGAGGTGGGTGTAGAAGTTTGGCTATAAGCTCTAGTGAAGTTTCAGTGACTGGGAAATCATAGTGATTAACCCCATGGTGTGTTTTTGCTGTATTGACAAAACTTTCTGTCTTTTTGGGTCCCAATATATGCAGCGCTTTATGAGGCTGCAAGTTCAGGTGAAACATAAGTTTTTACTTTATTAAAATTGTTGTAAAATACACATATTTAGACTGATGCTGTTTATCAAGCATTTTTTTTAATATTTTCTATTAAACAAAGATTTTGATTAACTGGTCATTTCCTGCATTTAGTGTAGTTCATTACTCAAAATCAAAATCTCACAGTGGAAGGTGTGAAAGCTAATTATATTTAAGCAGTATGACTTTTAGTCCCTTCAAACAACCACCACAAAGCTACAACTAATGAACCACAGTCCTACTGCACAGTACTGGAAAATATAGAGCAACCTCCACTAATTTCTTAGTTCAGTTCAATTTACTTACAGAGCACAGATTCACCAAAATATACTGGCTGGGTAAAAGATGTTAACACCCTCCCCCCCAAAATTTTTTTATTAATATTTTGTTGGATTGGCTTTTATTACAGCACACATTCTCTGTCCCATTATTTCAATAAGCTTCTGCAACTTCACAAGATTTATTTCCATCCTGTGTTGCATTCATTTTAAACCAATATCTTGTACTAGTGATGGGAAGAGTACCCAATGTGCCTTCTCCAGCAGATACCAACAATTTTCAATGGGGTTTAGCTCACAACTCTGTGGTGGCCGATCCATGTTTAAAAATTTTGTCTGATGAATCCTGGCATTGTCATCTTGGAATATGCCTGTGCTATTAAGGAAGAAAAAAAATACCTTAATGGAATAACCAGGTCATTCAGTAAATTCAGGCAGTCTGTTGCCCTCATTCTTTGGACACATAATGTTGTTGAACTTAGACCTGACCAACTGCAGCAACACCAGATCATAGCACTGCCCCAACAGGCTTGTACAGTTGGCACGAGGCATGATGGATGCATCACTTCACCTGAGTCTCTTCTTACCCTGATGCGCCCATCACTCTGGAACAGGGTAAATCTGGACTCATCAGACCAAATGACCTCATTCTAGTACTCTAGGGTCCAATACTTATGCTCCCTAAAAACATTAGCCTTTTTGTCTGATCGGCCGTACTGATTAGTGGTTTTCTTACGGCATACACCTGAGTTCAAATGATTGGCGATCAATATCATTCAGGATTTTTTTTCGACCGCATTTGTTCTTCGAAGACGATGCGTCCCCACCATCCTTGCAGTTTTTAGTGCTTTGCATAGTTCTCAACCCAATCTTAGTGGTTTCTCCAATCTCCTTAAATGTTTTCTATTTTTGATGCATGCCACCTGTTCCACGACCACAGGGTGTGTCTTTCTACTTGGTTGTTTACCAAATCAGAAGCTACTAATTGCATAAGTTGGGGTTAAATAACTCTTTCACAGCTGAAAGATGAGCACCCATGCATTAATTATCCCATAGGTAGCTCGTATCTATTTGTTTAGTTAAATCCTTGTGGGGAATTTTTTTTGCCATGTAATGTATGCCATCTCGAGTCATGTAAAAATAAAAATAAAAATCCATTTAAAATACAGAAAGACATAACTAATCCATTCCTAATCAATTACATGCATTTCAGTCTGATAGTAGTTGCAAAATCGTGCAATAAAAGTAATTTTTATCATTATTCAGATTGGTAAAAAGTTTTCTATCTAAGGCAACCCAGCCAATCTTTTTAATAGACTTTGCAGTAATTCCAATAATAACAAAGATGTCACACACAGCAGTCTCTGGACCAGGAAACGTTGAAGCATTAGGTAATTTTTGCTTTCGTAAAGTGTCTGTCCAACAGAACCTATTTAATGTGTCTGCAGGCGCTGTGGAGAAAACACACAAATAAAAACAGAGTGAAAATCTGTATTCTGGTATTTTGTGGAGCTGTGGCTGCCAATTCAGCACAGGTCCTTCCCATTTTTCTTGAGTAGAGGTGTCATTCTATGTATTGATGAGGGCTGACATCTTCACTCCTCTGTGCAGTGCTGTCGCAGCTGTCGTCAATCTTGCTAACTGCTATCACTTCCCGCCGGTGCAAAGTTGTAAGAAACCTTGATGGAAAGTGACATTAAAAGTCCTATCAAATCCACCTCGATTGTTCCCACTGGAGTCACATTCAAACAGATCAGATACTAGTCTGATTCAGGACCACATATGGAAGTGGCTCAAATCTGACTTGAAAAGATCCAATTTGAGTCAAATCTGACTGTTCACACTTGTTCTAAAAAGTCTGGCCTGGTCACTTTACCCCAGGAGAGTCAGGTTTGGCCCTCATTTGCCTGTAGTGGGAACGGATGACTTTAAAGGTAATTTTTTCAAGGATTATCTTATTTTTTCTTTTACCAAATGTTCAAATAATCATGTATGACACTACTGATAGGATTTATTTTGTAACTCTATTCTTTGTAATTCAACATCTGCAAATAAATTAAGAACAAGTGACTTAGGCTATGTTTATGTTGCAGGTCTTGATGCTCAATCCCGACTTTTTGCTGAAATCGGATTTTTTGAGATGGCTGTTCTTACTGCTATTAAATGCGGTCGTCGACTTCTGTCTGCATGATTCTAGACTGCAAAGTGACCCGCTTGCGAGGATAACAAAAGGAGACGTCACAGAGCAGTGCACTGTTTATGGAACTAATGGTGAATGTATTTGTTTCTAGAAGTGTTCGATAAAGTTTTGTAAAAAAAAAAAAAAAAAAAAACTCTAGAAAAAAAATTGAAAACGCGGATACCGGCATCTCTCCTTGCTAGTATTAGAAAGCTGTTGCACAATGGGAGCCGACAATATTAAGACCACATCATAGCAAGACGAAATAAGGTAAGAAGAAAGCAGCACAGCTATTAATGGTCTTTTATGGAGAGCTAACTGCTACTATTGAGTGTGAGTGTGTAGTGAGACTGGAGAGTGAAGTGAAGGACGAATGAAAACAGACCGCAGACTATCCAAATTAGTACCACATATGGAAATGGAACAAATTGGATTCTTTTGGGAGTGAAAAAATCTGAATTTGGCCGTTCACACTGCCATGAAAAAGACTGATATGGGTTGGATACGAGTCCCTACACTGAGAACGTAGCCTAAGATTGTTTCCGCAGATAAAAGGCGGGATTATTACAGTTCCCAATAAATAAACCACTGATTTTGTTTATCTACTAATTATTGTGGAATTAATCTCTACATCAAAGGAATTAGCGTGGATTGTTTAGTCTTAATTTTATCCCATTTTTAGTGTGTGATTCTTATACTTTACCAGATACATTTTTATTTTTATTTCTTAGCAGGAGCACCAATAGATGTAGTTACTGCAATTCTAAAAGAAATAAAAAAAATAAAAAATTGACAACATTAAACATTTCCTTTATGTTTTTTAAAAGTTTGTTTTTACATTAATCAATGCACAATAGTGAAGAGAACTATCATTGTAATAAAAAAACAAAAAAAACAGTGATGTGCTGAAAAACATTTCCAGTGTCATGGATTGCATTATTGGATTTCATACATATAAAACTCCCTGCCTGCATTCATTATTGTTGTACTTTTAAATGTGTTTTAAAAAAGTTATTTTCTCACCTCAGCACAGCAGTGGTGACGTATGTTTGTTGACTCAGTTTGCCCTCCTCTGTAGGTGTCAGTGAAACAGCAACAGAATGACGAAGCTTCTTAAAGAAAAAAAAAACAACCTGAAGTTGTTCAGGTACTGGATGCTGCTATTGGAAAAGCATCTTTAACTATGTTCACAGTTATGGGTGCAGTCACCGTCTTCAGTCCAGTTCAGTCCAGTTAATATAGCCCAGTCTAAGTCAGTCGGGCCTTTCAGCACTTAGACACAGACACAGGTGTACTGACACACAAAAAGAACAGCAGAGCGCTTCTGTGTGGGTGTAGCTCAGGTTACTTCTTCTCATTAAGGCTCACTGAGCAGAAGATCTCAGCCCACACACTGAATCACCTGTCACCCCAGCGCCTTGGCAACACACTCCGGTGATATTGCTAGCCGATGGAGGACACAGAACGTCGGTGTGTGTGTTGGTTTTGTCTGGTCTGACTCAAAGCTTTTCAATGGATGTTTGCAATTTTACCTTCTCGACTGTTTTAATCGGCTAGTGGCAGTTAAGCACTTGTGGTCCCTGATCTTTCATGATTGTACATACAAATTATTATGATAATTTTGCTAGCTTCATAGAAATGTATCGTTAGCCCGTTGTTTCTCAACCACCGCGAGAGTCAAGCTACATGTATGTTTTCTATTATTTCTTTTTCTATGTTTTTTTATGGCACTAGTGGCTCATTTTTTTTCAAAATAGGCTGACAGGAAAGGAGGTTTGAGAGAGGGGGAAGACATGCGGTAAAGGACCTCAGGCCGTAATCGAACATGGGTCATGCACCATGAGGACTATAAGGGTCGGGCTCACCATCCTTGTGCCATCGGAGGACGTTCCCAAGTTTTTGTTTTTTACTAGCCAACAAAATGATCTAATAAATACTGTTCAAAGTCACATCATAATTCTAGGGGAGGGCGCAACGGGAGAGGCATAAACCCACTCAAAAGCTGGTGTTCATCATTTAGGAGTATGGCGCAAGATTTAGTATTATTTCAACTTTTCCAAGGTAACATCTCTGACAAATATAAGTGAACACAGTTTGGGAATTGCTCTGATTTGTAATATGCTTCTTATGTATCTAAAACATTCTATGGAGTTACATTGTTACAATTGTTACTGATAATAACCAAATCCTAACATCTGGATACAGGCCTGGAGTGGCTAATCAAGAGGACCGGGACAATTCCTGGTGGGCCGGATGATATTTGGGCTGCTGGGGCTTGTCTCTCTCTCACCATCTCTCTCTTTTAAAAAAAAAAAATGTATTTATTATTTTGGGCCACTGTTCAGTTATGACACTATGGCAGCTCTTTTCTTTGTTTGACCCACCATGATTTAACACATGAGTGTAGGCTACTCGGTCAATGGTGTCTGAAAGATGGAGAGTAGGAAGAGCAAGGGCGGCACGATGGAGAAATCTAGAATTAAAGAGGAAAGCTCTGAGAAGAGCTGCTGCTAAATGTGCAAAAATTTGCAACTTTTTCAATAAATTGAGGTTTGAAACATCAAATGATAAACGATGAAATGGATAAGGAAAGATATTAAACTTTGCCTGTAAACCACCGTACAAGTTAATTACCAAGCCATTGAATAATATAACGTTATATAGTTAAAATAATAGTATGATGCAATGCCACATAACTCGGGGTGTGACGCCACAGGTGTTTGTGAGTCACATAGAAAACGGAGAAGTCTTCTTCACGCCGAGCGGTTATTAGCATGTCGCTGCATAAGCGCTCATTAAATTGAGCTCTGTGCATATCTGTCTGCGGACTTGTGTCCTCCTTGTAGGAGCCTAGAGACAGAAATAGCTTAGGATATGATCTGGCGCTATTTACAGACATTTAATAATTTACATGTTGTGACCTTCTATGGGGTGGGGGGGCGATTTTGTTGGCTGGGCGGGGCGCCCCCCTTACAGAATATTAGGGGAAACACTGGATGCAGCATTAGTAGTGGCAGCATATACGTCATAGACATGACTGAAATTCATGTTTCACTAAATTAGCTTAATTTCTTCTCATAGAATATATATTTTAGGTACAACAAGCAACCTGGTAATATAAAAAAAATTCACAATCTTAAAAAAAGTATCATTAATGTAAACAATTTGCTCATGCTATTGTTTTTTTTAGCATGCGGTTTTACTTTGAAATGTCCTTTTAAGCATTGCTGATAAATGTGAGCCATGCTGATCATTCTTTTAGGAATCTGTGATAAATGTAATCCTGTACAGGGTTTCTCTGACTGTTTCCAGTCATTAATCCACTTCAGATGCGGTTCTACCAGTGTATTGTTTTTAGAAATTGTCTGATGTTGGTCTGTCAACCATAGTCTCTGGGGGAAAAAAAACTAAATTTTTGGAGTATAAATCATTAATACTTTTACAGTGTGCAACTGTGTTGTTATTGTGGTTACTACGTTTGCACACCCTGGCTACTCTGCAACTGTAGGGTTTCATCTATCTGTGATTAATTTGTTTGTGAACATGTTGGCAGGTCTCTGCCTGCTGATGGTGCAGCCTTGAACTGTGCCAGCGGTTACTATTGTTAGCGGTGAAGTTGTCCTAATTGGATCAAATTGTTAGTCAGGACATGGATCTGTGCAGACTTTTGGACCAAAGATTCAGAATCCGGCATGTTGGTGAAAATGTCATATTATTGAAAAATTGCTTTTTCCCTCAGAGGGGTGGCTGTTCTGAGCCAAAAACCTGCTTTGCACATGTATGATATGATGGCTATGCTGCAAATGTGTTCACATTTGATCATTTCATCTTTGCAAAAAAGAAAAAAAAGAAGCACAATCCTGCTCCCAATTCACCCCACCTACTGTTGTTTTACATTGTTACGGAGTGTTTTCAAATGATTGAGTTTCTCTTCTCATTTTTAGGCTTTAATTAAATTGTTTTTGCTGTTATACAAAAAAGGTTATTGCTACTAAACTGTTTTATTGCTTCTAAAACTGCTCCATATTGTTTTACTGTTTTTGTTCTTTTTTTAATTAGCTAAGTTATTGTTAAATAACAGAGCTATTTAAATAAATATTGCTGTGCTCTACACTTGAACAATGCAAAAACAATACAGGTATTCTATTCTATTCTATTTGTAGTCTGGTTCATCTCTTGCATTTTAGTTACTATAATGACTATAATAAGATAAGTTTAGGTTAGCCGTGTTTCTGGCACGATAACCACCTTGAATTGTATTTAATTATCCTTTTTTTAAATGGATACTAAAGGCTTTTTTATACAACACAAAAGGCTTATTTCTATCCCTTCAATCCTAGCGAAAAGTTGTTTTGGTCTGCTAGTTCGAAGAATTATTTTGTAATTCTAATTTAAAATTTGGCAATGTGAACACAATTTAAAGTGTCTAAGATTTTATTGATCCTGAGAAAATGATCCAGTATGTGCATCTGTGCATGTATAAAGTATTTGGACCTCCAGTAGCTGCCTGTTATGCTCTCATCTTTGGTTTTTCCTGGTGAGGCTGGAAAATATTTCAATCCATTTCTAAAAAGTTTGGCCTCTCTCTGATTACATATCCTCCCTGAGGAATGTCAAGCAATGAAGGAAACGTCTAGAGCCAGATGTGCAACTTTGAGGTAGAAGAAATCAGGGTGCAGACAGGCTTTTCTTAATATTTAATGCAGAGTACTTCTAAAATCACAATAACACCTGTCTGGATGAAGACCCCACAAGCCAGGGTGCTCTTTAGACAGATTCAATTAACAAAATGCTTTATTATTTACAAGTTTATAAAATGGAAACAAAAAAAATTGTAAACTATTTACAACTATTTTTCAGAATAGTAAATAATGTCTGTTGTTGTCTTGCAGTGGGGATCATCAGCTTGAAAGTAAATGTTATTTACGTTTGATTGAAAAACGTCATCAAGCTGTAATTGCTTATTTTTGCTCACTGGCATTTTTGAATGTCTCCACTTGTTTCAATAATTCACTCTTGGTGATGAGCTCCACGTCTTTGAGGTTGGAAAGCCTCTTTGCCACCACCCTGATATTTAGCACACTCAGACGTTCTGTACAAGGTTGAAAAGACGAATATTACCTTAGACGGGTTTAGTAGGTTTAGACGAACGAGTGGTTGGTTTGGTCTTGACCATTTCTGAGGCGGTTGCCTGCCGAAGATGTGGAGTGTCAGGTTACAGCAGCTCACTGTGGAAATCAAACAACACATAGAACACAGCAGATGAGGCTCTTTGTTGTGTTGCTGTTAAATCCACACGCCTTCAGATAGGTGTGGAAAATAATGTGAGAGTAAAGCTGGGTTTTTTTTCGCTTGTCAGTGAGAAGCAAGGCGAAAGCTGCTTGTAAGTCAGTTCATAAAATAAGAGCCCTTCCCCTCAATCTTTCTAGAAATTTATGGAAGAGTTGCTCTCCCAAGTCACAAAACTTCTCTGTTTTAGCATTTGGTCGTTCATCTCTGTCGGAACAGTTATGGACCATCTCTTGATTGCAGTTTTTGCATGTCACAGTTGTAGACATCCTTGGAAAAAAAAAAATGAGAGAGAACTTCCAGGTCACCCTAAACGTATCCCTGAATTTATTTTTATTTCCCTGTTGAAACTAAAGTATTTATAACCCATCTGAGAAGAGAGCAGTTCCCAGAAAAGACGGTGTTTGATCGGGTTTTTTGTTTTTTTTGCGCTTCTTTTTTTGGCAGCACATCACCCTCGACAGCTACATTCCCTGCCTGACGGATCTCTGCAAGGCTCTGTGGGAGGTGATGCTGAGCTACCACCGCACAATGCAGTGGCATGAAGAGCATGACAAACAGAAGGCCGCACCCTCACAAGGTAGGAGTGCTCCCCTTTGTAATTCATGCTAATTGAAAAAGTTCTCTGGGCTTCTAACCTGTCAGCTATTGACGTGGGCTGCACGAATATTGGTAATACGATGATGACAATATCAGTTGTGATAAATCTATTTTCTCCCCTCCTGTCATTTTTTTGTGTGTGACTCCATCACTCTATAATGCCTTTAGCATTTTGGGCACCGTCATCCATGGGATCTGGCGGACATCTGCTGCAGTGAGACTCCGTGCAACAGGCTGAATAGGGACATTGATATGCAGAGTGTAAATCCATAACACATATTAGAAACGACTTATTGCATTCCAAACAGTCCTTTTCTACACTAAGTTGCACACGCTGATATTGCATTATGTTTGCCACGTACTGCGCAGCCCCAGTTTTGATTCTCCGAGCTCTCACAGCAAGGTTCCTAGCGCTGTGTGAAAGCTTGATTACAGCCTCTAACTGTTTGGAGAGCCACATAAGCCACAATAGCTTCTGCCCTCTCTACGCTTAAAAGCCATCCATATATTATCTTTACCCGCTTATCCGTGCAGGGTTGCGGCTGGGCTGGCCCCTATCTACAGTGGTCATGGGGCGAGAGGCAGGGTACATCCTTGACAGGTCCGCAGTCTCTTAAAATACATTTTTGTTTTACAAATCCTCACAGAAATAGACTACCTATACATTCAGCTGTGGGGGAAAAAAATCAACTCACAGTAGCAGAACTGTGACCATACGTCCCACTGCTTTTAGGACGGCTCAGCTTTTCTTCCTCCAGTCCTACAAACTAAGACAAAGTACTGCATTTTGATTGGTTTTTATACACCAAAGCTATAAGATACACACATATTTCACTCAAATTAGTGGCTGGATGGGGGTTCAGGAAAACTGCACCCACGTGGTTTGCAAGTTTTTTGGCACCTTGCTTAAGCTACAACCATCCATAAAATTTGGAGGAACTGCTTATTCACAAATCAGGTGTTTCTGTGGATTTTTGTGTCGTATAAATAATATCACACAGAGGTAAATATTACGTGCAAACTTTAATTGAAAAATGCAGAACAGCAAAGCAATTAAAGGCACAACTGTGAGAAATTCCATATCAGAGAAGCTTAAAAAATGTAACCATAAAGAGATAAGATCACAATGGTTTGGTGGGTTTAACTGTTTGGGACATTGTTGCTGGATTTGAAAGCCAGCTTGGTGCTTTTTGGCTGGTTTCCCTGGAGCAGAACTTTGTGTGTGTTCTGTTAATATTATATGATGAATGGTGATGCCATAACTGAGGAGTTTGTTTTGCTTCATTCTGGCTGTTTTATATTTGCAAAACTTTTGTTCCTTAATATATATTTTGCATGTCGTTTCAGTTTAGATCAAAGGTTTCATATTGCTTGAAAAGTTGAATAAAACGTATAACATAAATCTAATCACTTGCATTAAAAAACATTTTACTATTTTTATTCATGGATCATGTGCAGGAAGTTGAAGGCACAAGACAATAAAAAAAAAACGCTGTTTGAAATTCTGTTTATTTTGAGTAAGAACAAATTGCCATACTTATACTCCAGCTGTACACTGCATTCAGTTTTGATCTTGGATCTTGAAGTGATGGATCACTGAAGCTGAATGCGTTTGAGTTGGAATATCAATGGGATTTTTTATTTTTGTGCCGTTACATTTTATTAACAGTATGGGGCATTTGCAATGTATTTTTCAGCATTTTAGGCATTAAAATAGTATGGGAACAGTGTCAGTGCCGCTGGTCTGAGACTTTATTCCTGCAACGGTCTCTGCAGTTTAGATGCACAGTAGCCATATTTAAAACTGAACCTGGTCTGCACAGTGACCTCCAAATCTCTCAGCTGGAAGACCAAGTTTAAGGTATGTCTCTTGTCAAATTTGACGAGTCCAAAGAGAATGCACCGATTGTTCACCAATGCCAGCAGAATGAATGCACAGAGCATCAGGACTCAGCATGATCTGAATCCTCCATAAGATCTTTTATTAAATACTGCATATTTGAGCAGCAGCCTTTGTGAGAAGCTGATGCTGTTAATGAAGTGTTGCAATTTTCTTCCTGACAGACTACATCCGAGTGCACTTATTTCACCAAATATGTTATTGTTGCTTATATAATGTCATATAGAACCACTATATCCAACATTCTAAGAAATCTAAAAGCTTTTTTCTGTCACACACTGCACATAAAATGATGCATGAGAACATGAGGACAGACGATGCACTCTGAGCGGGCGGTGACTTCCTTTCTTTCTCTCAATATTCATTAGATGCCATCCTCCTTGGAGGGAAAAGGACACATTCTAAATTAACTTTCACCAGTCACATCTATCATCTCTGTGTTTGATTGGCTGTCACCTATGACTTCAGTGCAGAGGTGACCTCAGCTTAGGTTTTGTAGTGGTTCTCACCTTTTTCTCTTTGCTTGTGGGGGTCTATGAATGAATTTGGTGGGGGGTGTTTTTATGTAAAGATTTATTGAAGAGGCTTTGATGTACTTCTTGAACATTGTGTTTTGATGACAATGACATCGTTTAATAGACGAGGTCCTGGATCTTTTAAATATCTATAAAACTGCTCTTCAGCGCCATTATTAAATAGGCAGTGAGAAAAAACTATCAGCTACTATACTGCACTAATATCAAAAACCATGCTGCTAGATGGACAGTGGGGTCCTTGGGGCTTCATGCTAAGTCTGACACTCGGAGCCTGACAGTTAGTCCTTTGAGCCTCGTTTTCTGTGATGTCTCTCTTTGCCTTGGTCTTGTTTTTGTCCGTTCTCTAAATGCCTGATTAGATTTGGTTTTAAAATGTCAAGACCCACATACTTTCTGCCTGTTTTCACGATCCTCAAAGGACATAACATCCAAGTGTCCATTAGCCATATGACTGAGTTCGGTCCATCTTCACTTGACCACCTCTGATTCTATAACTCGTGACATATTGTTTGAAAAAGAAAATACACAGGCACATTGCCCCTTAGCGTCAGTTTATTCAAACACTTTACATTAAACTACAGGTGGCATGCTTTTTTCCCCAGTAAATTCACTACATGCTCACCGATCAATCTAATAGGTGTTTGATTCTTTATCTCTTTATCAACATAAATAGCAAATCATCCAGTCACTCAATGTATTTAGAGACAACTTCAAACCATGGATCAGAATGAGTACCAAAGGGGACTTAAGGGACTCTGAACATGACATTGTTCTTAGTACTAGACCGGCTGTTCGGAGTATGTCAGAAACTGCTTCTCTCCTGGGATTGTGGTGTGCAACCATCCATCTGGTTGAGACAGAATCATCTGATAAAGAGAAAATATCCAGGTAGCTGCAGTTGTGTGGACAAACATTGCCTTGTTGATCTAAGAAGAGAATGGGAACCGCTGGTTTCTGGTGATAAAATACAACGACAGCTCAAATGCTACTTGTTGGAGCCAATGTCTGAAGAACGCTCTCTCTGAATAAACTGCAGGTAAAATCTTGCCACACCTGCTGCTACTCCTGTGACCTGGGAGCTGGAAACTTAAGGCTACACTTCATACAGATTGAATTGTGGTCTGATTAGTCTTAATTTTAGCTGCAGCGTTCAGATTGCCATTTTTTGCCATGCTTTGTTCCCTGAGTGCCAATTGAACTTAATGATTTAAACATCAAAACCTATCTAAGGATTGTTGCTGAACATGTTCATGCCTTGGATGACCAGTCGTCTCATGGGATTATAATCCAATACAGCACCTTTGGGATGTGGTGGAACAGGAGATTCACATCATTGATGTGCAGCTGAAAAATCTGGAGCAGCTTCGTGATGCTGTCTTGAGGACATGTACCAGGGCCTCTGAGGAGTATGTCTGAGACTTTGTTGAATGCATGGCACAAAAGAATGAACACGGCTCTGACGGTAACAGGGTGGCATCCTCAAACGTTTCTAAATCTGTTAAAAAGACGTGTATTCTGAAGCCTTTTAGAAAGGCTGTGCTTCATGTTTATATGATTTTATTTAAACTTGATTTTACCTATTTGCTTTTCATTCATTCACCATATATGTTAGACATAAATGCATTCTTATTTGATTGAAAGCTTTTTTGACACGACAATGATCTATTTGTTTTAGAAATAAAATGACCTGGCTAGAAAGTTTCCTCAAAGAGCATACGTTAGCATTATTTAATAAAATAATGTATTAATTTTTGTACATGGCCTGAACTCACACTATGTACATCTAACTTTACCAAGAACATAGTAATCAGAGGCACACACACATTGAAAGAGGTAAATAAGTAATTCCAGCTGTGTGGTAATCAAGTAACTATTTCATTGCAACAGTTTTCTCAGCTTTCACTGACTCGGTTTCAATTCGTCTTCCACAAATTCTATTGCCCTGTGTTCCTCACAGCCCCTATCATACAGCGCCATTAGTCTGCTCATTAAACCGGAGCTTTATGTGTCAAGTTGCCTTCTCACCCCTTATGTTCTCTTTATTTTTTTAATGGGTGACATACTCGTTTCCAGCAGCTCTGTATTATATTAATCATTTTAGAAATTTGACCAGTGATATTAGAGTCAAAAGAACAGAGTTGGAAAGCCAAATTTACCTGCATTGCTTGAAGTTATTTTGTCCTTTCTTACTGGGGCAAATACATAATTATCCGTAAAATCTCAGAACTGAAGTCAGGTGGTGGAAATTTTCAAAAGAAATTATTAAAACAAGCAGTTTAAAAATGTGCTAAAACATGATGTTAAGGGTCAATCATGCAGGAGGAGTGGGGCATTTTTTATAATGCTGTAAACTGAATAATGTCAGAAAAAAAGCTAAAAAAATAGTCCAGAGTTGATGCTGCTTGTTAACTCATCAAAATATTCAAATCTGATACTGATACGAAAGAAAATATTCAGTGCCATTTCTGGTAGTGATGGGGCAAAAACATCAAAACAACAAGAGACAAGCATTAATAGACATTTTTTTTGTTGTTTTTGCTGTAGATTGTTTTTACACTGGTATCGCCAGTGATCCTAAATACAGCTTGAAAGTCATGTTATCTTAAACATTTTGAAACTTTAATTTATTTTGCACTTGTACTGTTCTGTATAAATATTATTTTCACTTTAATGTTTGAACAGGTCTTTCTTAAAATATGAAAATATATTATTATTCTATAAGAAGATTAAGAACTGTAGGTTATCTTGCCCCCCAAAAGTTGCTCCTTAAACAAAATTTAGGAGCAGCACTCTGATGTAAAATTTAAAGGAACAATATCTGAATTTATTTGTGTCTGGTTAAGAAAAAATGCTTTTTATGCAGTGTTTTATGAGTTAAAAGATGAAATTGATAACAATTGACTGATAAATTGCGCGATCGAGCGAGTCCAGGCTCTTTTTAGTAGGAATAAGCAGTGAAATAGGGACAACCATTCTCTTTTCTCTGCCAATGGCACAATGAGATGTGGAGCTTTTGCAAAGTACCAGCTGTGCATAACAAGGTATGTAAACAGAATAGCATGGCATGCATATAAGTGTTGACTATTTACATAAGAAAATATAATTTATTTATGCGAGACGTAGCCATATATGTCAATGAAAACATAGAAAAGTCCCCCATAAAGCCTTGTTTCCTCCTGGGGATTGTTTACGCACAGGAGTGAGTGGAAAGCCAGAGTGATATCAAAGATTACGAGCTAGATGACATGTGAGGGTAAGCTAATGCTAGCTTGCCTTTGTGGTCATATACACAATAAGTCCAGTGTACAACAATTTAACGGTTGAAGATATTAGTCATACTGCGTATATTTCAGATGGCTGTCCTGTTGGGAATTATTTAAGAATACTCTCTTGTGCACCTGAAAAATGTCTCTTCTTTTGTTTTTTACATCCTACAAAGACTTTACATTTGGCTGTGTCGATGCTGCAGGGGCAGAAGCAGGAAGCCTGGAAGGTCCAGATTAAGAGAGGTGGAAACAGAGCACAGAGTTAGCATTGATGGTTGCTAGCAACGTTATTGTCTTTATGTGTCTGAGTCTTGTAAGGAAGTCGCTCGAGTGACTCAACTTGTGATGTCACCCCCTACCTCGTCAGTGACCGACAATCTTGTGACGTTGCATTTTCAGCCTGACTCGACTTGATCCCTGCCAGGAAAGTACTAAAAAACGTGACCGGTACCATAGAACCATGATTATTGTAAAACCCTATTAACCAAGTACAGCTGGGGCATACAGTGCTGACATGGCACTAATGGAAAAGGGCCATAATAACTGATGTTACTTATGTAACAATTACTTTTTGCACATAGGATTTGACTGTTTTGGATACCATTTTTCCTTAATGATTCAAATCCTCATTTGTAAACTGCTTTTTGTATTTAATTCAGTTCAATTCAGTTTTATTTATATAGCGCCAATTCATGAAACATATCATCTCAAGGCACTGTACAAAGTCAAATTCAATCAGATTATACAGATTGGTCAAAAATTTCCTATATAAGGGAACCAATTGATTGCATCAAAGTCCCGACAAGCAGCATTCACTCCTGGAGAAGCGTAGAGCTACAGGGAGAGTCGGGTTACTCAGGTTATCTTTCGTACTATTTACGTGTGCTCAATGATCTGAAACATTTATGTGGAACAAAAAAGCAAAAACTCCAGAAATCTAAAAGTGAAGCACTTTTTTTTTTACGCCACCATAATGAATAGTTATTACACTTCGCCAATTATTTTCAGTTTTGAAAGTTTTATTACCATTACGGAATTTGTCTGCTTATAAATGGAGTATAACCAACCGCATGGTAGTGTCACTTATAATTTCACTTACTTTAAGATTGACAGCAGACTCCTTGTTGAATTCAAGGCTAACTGCTGCTGGCTTTCCTAAAAATCCATTTTATACAGGGGGAAGCAGCATGAGATTTGGCAAAGCAATTTTCAGCTAAAGAGAAGTATTGATGAAGCTATAACGCTGCACAATATGTCAGGTTATGTAAGGGAGCGAAAAAACAATGGAGACAACCCAGAGAGGATAGCGAGCTGATGACGGGGGAGGAATCATGTCTGACAGCGAGCAGGACTCGATATTTAAAGGTGATCCAGCGCTTGTACTACTGGGCTCTGAGCTGCTGTCAGTCTTTCATCTCTGCTGGGAGTTTGTGACCTTCACGCCTTCTAGATGCTGAGTGGCAACCAATGCTGACAGCTTTTCTCAGCTGAGTCATCATCTGACAGGGAAGGACTTTTAATAAGCTGGGAAATTTACTGATCAAATAGGCCCATTCATATTCCTATTTATTGGAGCTGGAGGAATCTTTTTTCTACATCCGTTATCAGACAATCATTAGCATTTTTTTTTAATGTCAGCTTTAAGTTAACTGGCTACTGATACAGTTTCAGCTGGAGGACCAAGTTGATAAGATATTCTCTTCTCCTGTCCTTTCTGTTGTGGTTTAAAAACACTTTGGGTGCTTTCTTTGATTTTGCCTGTAGACGATGCAGCAGCAGAGGCTGATGAGTTAACTGTGGACCGCAGCTACGTGAAGAAGAAGCTGGAGCACGGACTAACGCGGATCTGGCAGGTTGGCACTCAGACATTACCTTTTTTGTTTTGGTTCCTTCTCAATTCATTTGTTTTTACTCAGGCCTTGATTCCCCTACGAGGGTCCCATCCTTCAAATGACCCAACCCATGTCTCTGTGTCTGTCTCCAGGACGTCCAGTTAAAGGTGAAGGTGTACATTCTGGGAACGGACATGTCTAACTTCAAATACGATGATTTCATAGTGGTGCTGGATGTCATCAGCAGGTACGCGTCAGCATCAGTCTAGACGGCTCGCTCTCGTTTCTGCTAATTGGTCTCCATTGTCTTGCATCCTCCTCCTCCTCCTCCTCCTCCTTGTGTCTGTGTCACACTAATCAGGTTGACCTGCAGGACTTTTTTGTGTGCTCTGTCTCTGTCAAAGTGTTAATTTTTTTGAGACACATCCACTCAAAGAGAAAAAAAACCCTCCTACACCAGGGTCCATTACAAAGGTTTTTATTAAAGAAATGTATTTTTACAGCTGACATTTCTGGTTAGATTTACTTGAATCATATCAACTGGAAATTCAAAGGGTAATTACCTTTTCAGACTTTATTTCCACACCATTGTGAAAAAGTGTTTTCCATACATACATCCCTTAATCTGTTGTGTTACCTACTGATCTTTCTATAAATCAGTCCTTCTCTGTCAAGTCCCGTATGTAAAGGCTGACCTCTACACCAATATCCCAGACAAATCCACTGTGAAATATTAAATCTATTCCTTAAAAATCGGCTCTGGATGTTTGAATTTTTTATATAAAGTGTAAAAACACTACAGCTACGCTTCTGTGTAATGTCACCCTGACTACAACTTACACAGCTTCTTTCTAGTTGTTGACCTATAACCTGGTTTTGTTATATGTCAGCTCATTAGTAATCGCTTAAGCAACGTAATTTGATTTCAGCTTTTTCTTCGCACTGGAAGAGGTCAAGGTTATTTTCTGCCAAGTTTAAAACGTATTCCATTATATGATGCTTATTTTCAACAAATTTAAATGTTTAATTGGTTAGGTTTGTAGTAAAAAATATAAAAGGTTGTAAATCTTGCCAAACATACTCGTATATCAACAAAAAACAAGGACAAGTGTAGTTACTCTGCTCATTTTACACTAGTAGTGAATTTGGAAAACTTTAAGACATTCATAGGAGGAAATATAGAGTGAATAAGTCAAAAGACTAAAACAG